>NC_056725.1:711270955-711385955 GCF_019279795.1 Protopterus annectens
CATTAAAAAGAGAAAAAAACTTTAGGAACAGCTGTATTTAGCAGCATCAACCCCTTTCCCCTATCTTGTACATGGGATTTGGGTGTGACATCAACAGTGACCCATCAACTAGAACGAATAGCCACAATAGGTACTTCTATCTCATCTCCAATAACATTGGTACTAATGCTTAATCTGGTTGCACTTCAACTTACTTCATCCCGTTTTGCTTTTAATTATAACCTGTCAATGCAACCACACTTATTTTGTTTTATGGGAATTTATATATATATATATATATATATATATATATATATATATATATAGTGTTTACATAAAATCACATATACTCATTTTATATTTACATACAGAATCTTGTTTTTAACTCTGATAAATGTTACAACATACTACTGATACTTTGCTGGCAGGTAATTTGAAATCTAGATTATGTAATCTACTATCATTTAAAACACAGATGCAACTTAAATCCCAGTGATAATTCCACTGCATATCTGCTGGAAATACATCTTGCACAAAGCAGAGGCACTGCAAAGGAGTGTCTGATTTGATGTACTACAATTTCAAATTCTTACACAATTTTATGTTGAACCTTTGCAAAGTAATTTCTGACACAAAATGCACTAATTCCAAATACATCCATTAAATACGTTCTAAACAATAAAACATCATTTGCCACTCCAAAACTCAGGTTTACCTGCCTTATGAAATGCCTCAAAAATTTGCTTCCACCTTTAAGTGTGTTTAAGGAATTGCACTTAATCATTTTATTCGTTGTTACTTAAGACTGATGAGCAAAGGGGAAATGAATGCACTTCTCATCCATGAAGGCTGAAAAAATCAGGCATCAAAAGACAGAAAAAAAAACATACACATGTTTAAGAAATTAATGTGCTAAACGACTTTTACCACTACATAGCGAGGGAAGGGGGGAGTCAATGAAATCAAGGCAATCTCTCATTGGATCTAACTTGCCTCATTGTATTTAAGACACCTAGTATAAAGTCACAGTTATCTGCTGATTTTGTGTTTAAACCCTCACTGTGCTTACCTGCTTCAGAATGAGACGAGAAAGGATATTCATCACAAAGCCACCAAGGCGCGGGTACATGGTAAGCGACTGGATGACTGTTCTCATCAGCAACATTGGAAGTGGATTTTGCTCCATCAGCTGCTGCATCACGACAGCCAGGACCTCAGAGGTATAAACATTCCTCTCACCGAAGCACAGGTTTGTGGCTATAACCAAGATAAAGACAGTGCTACCATGAGAAAAACAGAATTTAAAACTGGAGAGTAGTTTGCCATTTACAAAAGTACTGACCACTTAATGAAATGTTACATTACACTCAAAGTATGTGAACAAGCTTACTAAGCAAGTAATACAGGATTCAATGTCCATTTTAACAAGTAGGGGGAAGTACACTCCAAAAACATATGCTTAATTGCTAGTGCAGTAAAAAATGTTACATAATCGCACCAATGTTGCCAAAAAACATTTTATTACAATAATTATAACAACAGAGTATACCAAAAAGATAAAATCAAGCAATTACGTTTTTTTTCCATGTTTTCACTTAGATTATTTTTCCTATAAAGCCTATGCACCTCAAAGCAAGACATCAAACATGAAAGCTACTAGCTTGTTCCTAACAATCAAATTATTATCCTAACGATGACATAATGCATAAAACTCAGATTTCAGGGCCAGCAAGATTAACCCTATGCAGCTTTATTTAAAAAGATTACAAGTTCAATGAAAAAGTAGGCCTAAAATGCTCAGGGAACTTAGCCCTGATGGACCTATCTTGACTGCTTAAACAAAGATATAACAAACAACCAGTTGTGACATGGGAAGGTAGAATGAAGACTCGGTGATGGTACTTTAATTGAGAATATTATAGACATGAATTTTCACAACATATCTCTCTCTCTGTGAGAGGACATTATGCAAAAAATAACAGCACAGAGCTACTTTTTGTGGCCAAATCTCTTATATTAATTTTGTTTACTAAGTGGGTAAGTGAACTAATTCGAGGACCCTTTTCAAAGATAACACAGTTCAGCATAATACAGAAATGTACACAGTAAACATATACAAAATAATCCAATTCAAAAAGTAAACATATCAGCAAGGTTAACTCATTACAGTCAAGTGCGAGTGCGCCTCCAGGCATTTCTGCAGTTACCTCCTACTGCTCCTCTAGGCATCAAATACTCCTTGTTCATATTTGTATTACTAATTCCAAAACCATGCTACATACAAGATGTCAGAATATTCTATCTTGAAGCATACATGATGGAATGCACAATTGTTTTGATATTTGACCTCTGTCAATGAATATTTGTTAGAACTGTAAGGTGATAACTTAATTTTCTTAAAGGCTCAAGCCACACCAATTGGGAATTAAAGGAGGGAATGAGTAAAGAACATTTTTCACAGTTTAGATTACCGTGCAGGTGTGCATGTGATGCCAACTGCTGTCATACCATCACAAAGTACAGTTGTGTACACCTACCATAAATGTAGATGTTCGAGTGTCTTCACTGTTGCAGTCATAACTGTAGGGTGCTCCTGCCGGCAGGCAGGCCGAGGTCGGCCAGAATCCCAAAGTCTGGGTCTGGCGTCGGCTGTATAAGCTAGTACCCTGACGTCAATACGCTTTGGTACATAGCCCTCAGCCGACGCCATCTTCTCCAGCCTTTCTTGCCCTAGATGTCAGAAGTCCCCAACAAATCAAAAATGAATCCAACAAGGAAACAAAAATACACCACAAAAAAGGAAAAGAGAAAAAACAGAGGGGATAGAAGGGAGGGAAACCCCGACTGCAACAGTGAAGACACTCGAACATCTACATTTATGGTAGGTGTACACAACTGTACTATGTTCTTCGTGTTTCACTGTTGCAGTCATAACTGTAGGGTGGAATCCCAAAGCAGTGTAAAAGGGGAGGAGGCTTTAGATAGAAGAAGGGGAGGCAAGAATACCCTGCAAGACAGCAGAGGCAAAGCCTGCCCTGGACTTAGAAAACAGGGGGAGATTGTAGTGCTTGGAAAAAGTATGCACAGAACTCCAAGTGGCAGCTTCCAAGATATCCTTGGTAGGGACTCCTCTGAGGAAAGCTGTAGAAGTGGCAGCTGCTCTAGTAGAATGACTTCTAATGGTACCTGGAAACTGTTTCCCATGATGAGTGTAACAAAATCTGATTCCATAAGCAATCCATTTGGAAATAGTTTGTTTAGAAATAGGTTTTCCAAGAGAACTGGAGGCAAAAGAAACAAACAATTGATTAGACTTTCTGAAATCTTTAGTCTTGTCCAGGTAAAATCGTAACTGTCTGTGCACATCTAATGAATGCAAAATCCTTTCCCCTTTATTTTGAGGATTTGGAAAGAAAGTAGGAAGGTGAATTGACTGATTTAAAGCCACTTTCGAAATCACCTTAGGCATGAAAGTAGGATTGGTCCTCAAGGATACTCTGTCCTGATGGAAAATAAGGTATGGTTCTACAGCCATGAGAGCTTGCAACTCTGAGACCCTTCTGGCAGAGGTCAATGCTAATAAAAGAACAGTCTTCCAGGATAAAAACTTAATATCTGAAGATGCAGCAGGCTCAAAAGGAGGCAAAGTAAGTTTTTCTAAAACATAATTAAGATCCCAGGCAGGGACAGGAGGGGTCCTTGGAGGCCACAAATTTTTAGCCCCTCTCAAGAACTGCTTCACCAAAGGATGAGAAAAAACAGGAGGATCAGAACTGAAATGCGCAGAGATAGCAGAAGCATGAATCTTAATGGAAGAAATGGAAAGTCCTTTAGATAAAAGTTCCGAAAGGTAAAGCAAAATAGAAGAGAGATCAGGTACCTGAGGATCCGAGCCTCGGTCCTGCATCCAAATACAAAACCTCTTCCATTTAGAGGCATAGGATTTCCTAGTGTTAGGCCGTCTAGCTTCCAAAAGAACATCCAAAACTTGTTTGGGAAGACTAGAGGAAATCAAATTCCTTTGAAGAGCCAAGCTGCTAGGCAAAGGGTCTTGAGGTTGGAATGTAGTAACTGACCCTGATGCTGGGACAAAAGCGAAGGGTTCAATGGGAGAATCCAAGGAGGCCCCGAGAACAGGAGCTTTAAAGTTGGATACCAAAACTGTCGAGGCCAATTTGGAGCAATCAAGATGAGGAACTTGGGCTTGTCCTGTTTTATCTTCAGTAATACCCGAGGCAGTAGAGGAAGAGGAGGGAAGGCATATGCTGAAAGGCTTCTCCAGCTGAAGGACAGGGCATCCACTCTCCAAGCTGTTTTGCGGAAGGACCTGGTGCAAAAGAGAGGCAGCTGATGATTGAGATGGGATGCAAACAGATCTATCTGGGGACATCCCCAAACTGCAGTAATCCTGTTGAATAAGTTGGTGTCTAGCATCCATTCGTGAGGATCTGAAATGTTTCTGCTCAGGCTGTCTGCTAAGAGATTCTGTTTCCCTGGAATGAATTGAGCCTGGAGATGCAGATTCAAATTTAGAGCTGTGTCCCATAAAACCATAGCTAGTCTGCAAAGGGGGTATGAATGAGAACCCCCCTGCTTGTTGATGTACCACATGACCGTGGTGTTGTCTGTGCGAATTAGCAGAGGCCCTGGTTGTAAAAGGTTCTTGAAGGCTAGAAGGGCATTTTGAACTGCCAACATTTCCTTCAGATTGATGTGCCAGTGTAGATGGTCCTTTGTCCAGGTTCCCTGTTGGCAATTGTCTAGAAAGTGTGCTCCCCAAGCATAATCCGAGGCGTCCGTGGTTAGGATTTGAGTAGGTTGAGGAAGACAAAAAGGTTTTCCTTCGTTTAGAGTGCATGCCCTGGACCACCAGAGGAACTCCCTCTGAAGGCAGGGGATCAGAGGAATCAGAATATCCAGATCGTGGTAATGCTGTGACCATACACTTTTCAGATACCATTGAAGCTTTCTCATGTGAAGCCTTGCGTTTGGAATCAACAGAATGCAGGAAGCCATGTAGCCCAGAGCCTGCAGGAATTTCCTTGCAGTGAGCTGAGATAGAGTTGCCAAGGTGTTGAAAGTAGAAGCCAGCTGAGTTTGTTTTTCTGGAGTGAGGAAGGCCCTTTGTAAGGTTGTATTTAAGAGGGCTCCCAAGAATACCATTTGTTGAGAAGGGATCAAATGTGACTTTTTTATGTTCACTGAGAATCCCAGTAGGAGGAGAAGACGTTGAACAAAGTCCAGACGTTGAAGCAGAAGATCTTTGCTGTCTGCCTGAATAAGGCAGTCGTCCAAATAGGGGTAAATCTGGATCCCCTGAAGTCTGCAGTAAGCCACTACTGGTGCCAGGCACTTGGTGAAGACTCTGGGCAGTAGATAAACCAAAGGGCAGAACAGAGAATTGAAAGTGCCTCGAACCTGCCTTGAACCTGAGGAATTTCCTGCGTTCTTGCCTGATGGGAATATGTAAATAGGCTTCCTTTAAGTCCAATGTCACCATCCAGGCGTCCTGAGAGAGCATTGGAATTAGCTGCTGCAGAGTAAGCATCTTGAATTTTGGAATTTCCAAAAAGGTGTTTAACACAGAAAGGTCCAGAATAGGTCTCCATGAGTTTTGTTTTCTGGGAACCAGAAACAGTCTTGAATAAAACCCTTTTCCCATCTCCGAGAGTGGAACAGGCTCTATGGCTCTTATGGCCAGAAGAGCATCCACTTGAGTTAAGGCCTCTGACCATTGATGTTTTTGCAGATCTGGCCAACCGTGAGCCCTTGGCAAAGTGTGAAAGTGGAATTTGTAACCTTTTAAAATCACGTCCAATACCCATCTGTCCTGGGTAATATGAGTCCAATTTCTGTAAAAAAGAGACAGTTTTCCTCCGAGAGGGGCATCCAGGTGAAGGGGTCCTGAAACCCAACCGAGAGAGTCATTGAGTTTGCTTTCTTTGAGATTGGGATCTGTCTTCTCCCCTTCTAGGTGAAGAAGCAGTCCATTGTCTAGATCTGTAAGAGGCCTGGCCTTGACCACGACCTCTGGAGTGCCTATATCTTCCCCTTTGAGGCCTGTCAGACGTGGGAAAGGACCAATTTTTAGAGGGCCAATTCCTGGAAAATCTAGGAGGCTGAACTTGCAAGAAATCTTTTACAGTCTGCATAGACTTTGCCTTTTCTTCCATCTTTTTAATAACTTCCTCAGCCTTGGATCCAAAAAGAACATCATGTTGAACAGGGGCATCTAATAACTTAGCCTTAACCTGTTCAGGTAAACTTTGTTCACAAAGCCAGGCATGTCTCCTAATAACAGTAGAGGCAGCAGCCCTGCAAGAAGCATCCAAAGCATCAAAGCCACAATGTAAGCTATGCTTGTTCACCTGTTCAGTAGCATGCAAAACATCCTGAAGTTCCTTATCCTCTGCACAAGCAGGAAGGGAAGCAAGCTTTTGCTTTAAAACAGACAAAAGAAATTGCTGATATTTGAACATATGAAACTGGCAATTTAAAGCCCTTACAGACAGGGTAGCAGAAGTGTATACCTTTTTTCCCCACCTGTCTAAAGCACGAGAATCCTTCTCAGAGGGAATAGGATTTTTAGAAGTAGCAACCTTAGCAGCCTTAGAGCCCTGAGAAATAGTTTCAGGATCCGCAGAAGGGTTTTTAAATAAAAATAAATGAGAGTCAGGAACCCTATAAAATCTATCAGGCTTAGAAGGAGCAGGAGGCATGGAATCAGGATTCAAATTAGCCTCAGAAAAAGCATCATCTACAATGTCCAAAACAGGAGGGACAGCTAAAGGCCTATGCTGAGGAAGAAGAAGAAATTCTCTAAGCCTTTTCTTGGAAGCAGAATACTCCTGTCCTTCCCAATGAAAATGTTCCCTCATCTCATGCAAGGTTTCCCCAAAAGAAAAATCCTCAGACGGAGAGGCCGAGGGTAAAGAGTCCTCAGCATCCGAATCCTCATAAGGAGGAAAGGAATAGTCCTGATCTGAGGAAGAAACAGAAGATACAGAAGCCTGGTCAGAGGAATCCAGAGTAACATCCTGTCGAGGCCTTTTCTCAGGAGGGGGGTGAGAACCCCTAATCATTGTAAGCAAATCTTCAGCCATCCTCAATAATTGCTTTTGTGTCCTGGGAGTGGATTCAGAAGCAGCTTGAGCTGGAACTTTAGACTTAACAGGAGTCTTTGTCTTTGCCTTTGAAATAGTGATGTGAGTAGGCCTGAAAACCCCCTCAGAAGCCGGTACCTGCACAGCGGTTCCGGACCCATCTGAAGGAGCGACGTCCGAAGGTCCTGCAGCAGTTAAAATAGTTGGCCTTGATGGCTCCCCATGGGAGTCCGTATCGGCCATCGGTTCAGAAGTGGCGGACGACAGGGGCTGCAAAAGCGCCTCACTGACGACAGCCGAACCGGATGCTGGCTCCAGCTGCAACGAGTCCTGTTTGGACCTCGGAGGCCTGTCTTTGTCTTTGCGCTTCTTTTGAACTCCGGTAGTGTCCGACGACATTCTATAATTGAAGCGTCTGACAAAATAATTTAAAGCCCAATCGTACCTGCGCTTGATAGTACGAGAGTTAAACCTGGCACAGAACCGACAACAAGAAACGTCATGGTCAGGGCCTAAGCAAGGTAGACAGTAAGAGTGGAAATCTTTATGAGGTATTTGTTTCCCACACGCTATACAATTATTAACTTTTTCTGACATCGGAGGAACAAGAAAAAGATTCCCCAACGGGGTACTTAGCTTTGAGAAGAGAAGTAAGAACTTCGGACCGACAACAACCAAATACGCTGTTTGAAAATCGCCAACCAACGACTTGCGAGCTGCTTTCCACCGCACGGCAAGAAAGACTGGAGAAGATGGCGTCGGCTGAGGGCTATGTACCAAAGCGTACTGACGTCAGGGTACTAGCTTATACAGCTGACGCCGGACCCAGACTTTGGGATTCTGGCCGACCTCGGGCTGCCTGCTGGCAGGAGCACCCTACAGTTATGACTGCAACAGTGAAACACGAAGAACATCCAGAACTAGGAGGGTTCATAAAGTCTCACCCGCTTCTGTCGTCCAACAAAACAATGAATATATGTGTAAAAAAAATGGGTATTTAGAGTTTCATTGAGAGTGAATACACTTGTAAGAAATTAACAAGGAGATAAAGTTAGAAACTTTTTAGCCCCTAGTGAGACATCTGTTTACACAGTTCTTTGTAGGTCTGTTCCAAGCATAAAGGGCCAGCAAAATTAACCAGCGTTTTACAGGTAAGATGTTTAACTGAAGACTAGTTTTGTCTGAAGACTCCTTGAGACTTGCATCCATAACTCTTTCTCCAAATGCAGTGAAAACCTCAATTTTCAATCAGCACAAATTCCTTCTCCAAGATCTTACTTTTTTTTTTTTTTTTTGTAATCTGAAAATCTTTACACTGGCTATGGCATCGCTACATGAGCTAACTTTAAGGACTTAACAGATGATGCTTATCTCAGACAATGTAAGAACTGCCTCATATTCTGAGCAAATGCACAACCTAATCAAAAGACCTTAAATATCTGTGACGGTTGTTAGTCTATCCACAGCATGGAGGCTAAACTCTCAACAGCACCACCACTTTCAAAACCTTCTACTTAAGGGGTATAATAAAACACTTCAAGGCTTTACTAGAAAACTCACCCAGACTCTGCTACAACTTGCTGATGGGAAATGTTAGTTTGTTTTTGCTTTCTTGTATTTTGTATTGTTTCATTGCCTTCTTCTATTTTGCATAATGAGAAATATTTTTTACACTGTATTTTACTTGTATTCTGCTTTTAAATGCATATTTAAACTAGGAAAGATGCCACAGCTGTCTCTCTTGTGAGTCACATAGGTAAGCTTTTCCCACTCTGGTCCTGTTCTATTTTTAAACCCAACTGTTTTTCTAGTTGCCTGCCCCTTATGCTAATTTGACCACATATCTCATTACCTCTCCTCTCACTGAGCTATTGAGAGTAAGCACAGAATTATCATTTTGTAAAATCACTCCTGTCAACTATTTAAATTTATTGGCCATCCCCCATTGTATTCCACAGAACCAGAATACAAACTGTCCACCCCCTTCCAATCTATCTTACTCTTTTAAAATTAGTGGCACTCCACATAGCTAAAGCTTAAGATATCCCTTCCTTCATATGCAACTTAGTGCACACTACAGCTCTTAAGATATTAACCATTTTTCCTTCTTACCTTTAAAATCTGCAACATCTACTCCAAGACCACATTCTGCCTCTCAGTAGTCATCTTGGGATTAGTGCTTCTTTTTTGCTCCTGGTGACAGAATGTGTACAGGGACATTATTTTTTGTTGACTGCAGACCACCAGAAGGCCTAATAACTGCTTCATACATGCAAGCTTGGAATTTGCGTTTATATTTTGCTCCTGTTGAGGGAAGCAGCAGAGTGCACTGATTCCTAATTGTTTCTGGTTGGGCAGTGTGTGTCTGTATTGACCTGCCTGACTGGTCTGGTTGCTATTCAAGGCATCTCCTAGAAAAATGTTACAACAAGCCTACAGACCCTTACATCATCTGGGAGAAGACTGTGGATCACCAAACAGGCTGTGGCCCGCTTCTCATCTTGGGATCGGTGTTACTGTTTTGTTTCTAGGGAGAGAAGAAGCAAAGGAGCAGTGTATCCCAGCAGTGTGAAGCTGTGGTGAGACCAGCAGTAGCAGTAACCAGGCAACAGCCATTCAGGCAACTTCCCTCTTCTCATTATTCCTGACAAGCTAATACTTTCTTTTCAGTAAAGTACTGCTTGATTTGCTAATAACTTGAGAATAACTGTCTAAATACTTCACCCACAAATCATGAGGGTCTACTTATTAGTTTTCTCTCAAGTGTTTGCAAGTGCATTGTACAGACCCAGACACCTTGAGCTGACATTTTTACTGTAAAAGCACCACTGAAATCTCACCCGTACCTAGCTGCACACAGAACAACTAGTTTGCAGTGAAAAACACTTACCCAAGAGATGCAAACTGGACATTCCTGACATTACATTATATTCTCATTCCAATTGTCTAATCAATAAATAGAGTCCGTTTCCATGGATAATTTACTTTCCCACCATCTCCACTGCCAGCTTGGTGGATATGGGCATCCAGAGGCAATGTAAAAATTGCCTCATGTTTACTGACAACCAATTAATACTCAAACAAACTGATATAGTGAGAGATGTATTTACACAATGTCATTGGAGGCAAAGCTCTCATATAAAAGCACTCCTAATGTCAATACGATTGTCAGTAGTACACGTGCTACACCCTTCACTCACAATTCAAAGCAGACACAAAGAACCACATATGCTGAGGCACTTAAATGTAATCTTCCTAAACCCTAAAGACCTTCTAGATGAAGTATGCATAACAAATACCCTCAGCAGTCCTGAATGCACTCTTTCAAAAACAACACCCACATCAACACATAAAGCCAGCCACATCTCATGGAGCTGCTACTTCTAAGCCCATAAGGCAAGACATCACACAATCCAATGTTCTGGTCATTGGAGACTCCACTGTGAGACACACGGATGTCTCTCTCACCAAACTGAGTAAGGAGAAAGTCACTCTCAGTTGTTTATTATGGGCCAAGATCTGCCATATTACACATGCATTCAGGTCACAGGACCACAAGCACCAATACTACTCAATCATAATCCATGTGGGTGTAAATGGCTGAGACATACTTTCCAAGACTATACGAAGAGAGACATCATTGAGCTCTCGGAATGTGTGTCCCATGCTGGTAAAAGCCTTGCACTGAACAGCATTTTACCTTTTCCAGGGATGACCCCACTATACAAGCAAAGGATGACTGATTTTCATAACTGGCTTAGTTTCTGGTGTCATTCTAAGGGGGTGCAATATTTGTCAGCATGGAAGGAGATGTCCAACAGATCACTGTGCTTTGCAGGGATGGTCGTCACCTTTCTCCTCTAGGCTTTTGAATATTAGCTAAAATGCTGTCCTCCCCATAGTACCCTTTTTAGGCAATGCCAAATCAAAAACCAAGAAAATCTGAAGGTGTTACCGCTCAATCCTAGGAGTCTAAACAAAACTCCCTAGAAGCTCTCTTCCCCCTAGGGAATGCTGACATCTGTGCGGTCAATGAGACATGATTTAAAGTCAAAGGGCACACTGATAGTACACAGTTATAATGCCTTAAACAGACAGGGAATAAAGTCGGAGGTATATCGATTTACATCAAAATAAATATACTTCAAAGCTGGTCAAACTGGACAATGCACCTGAGCTTCTCCAAGTTCAAATCACCACAGGCAAAATCCCAAACCACTTCCTTGCAAGCTATATGTCCCCCTCTATGACCCAGGAAACCCAAACCATGTATTTAAACTTACTACAAACACTCACCATTCAACACAATACTATATTCATGGGTGACTTTAATTACCTCACTGTTAATTGGAAATCATATACGACACCAAACGTACAGGCCCACATTTTGTAAACACAAACTCCTGGGAATAGATCAATAGACTGACTAAGATTGCAACCATACTGGATCGGGTCCTCATCTACACGGGAGAGTGCTGCACACCCCCTATTATAATGTCTTCTCTGGTAAGGTCAGTGCACAAAATGGTCTCCTTTGAAGTAAAACTAAAACTTGGAACCCCAGCTAACCCTGAAATATCCAGTAACTTACATTAAGGCTAACTTCCTACTATTAAGTGATAACCTGGCAAAATTTCAATCCCCCATAAACCCTGAGAACACTGCTGCCTATGCACAACCGTTCACAGAAACCCTACATAAGCACGTTAATAAACTGCACAGACAGCGCTATGCCCACCAGGAAGTAAAGAACTAACTCAAACAAAAAGCCACCCTGGTGGAATCACATCATCAACAGGCTGTATAACAGAAGAAAGAAAATCATGGCAAAACTTAGGAGGTGCAGCACCCAGCAGGATTCAAAGCACTCTCAAACTAAGCAAAAAACTCAGAGGACAAATAAAGTCTACCAAAGCCAAATTTGCCGTAAATTTGGCCTCCCAGGCCAAAGACATCCACAAGGCATTATTTAGCTATGTCCGCAACCTCAAAGGAAATATACAATTGTGTAGAGCTCATTGTTAATGGAACCACCTATACTAGCCCAGAATATACAGCAAACCCATAGCCAGCCTTACGCATAGGCCAACTAGGCGGCTGCCTAGAGCGCTGCTTTAGCAGGGGCACTTTTCCATTAATCTGGATGGTGTAGGTAGACCAGGATGGGGGCACCAGGCAGTGCCGGGGGGCGCTGTGGAGACCTTTTGCCTAGGGCACCTGTTCACCAAAGGACAGCCCTGCAAACCTACTGGCTGACAAATTCAGCTCCAACATTCCCCCTCTTTCTTCCCTCAGGAAATATCATCAACTATAACGCCTCTTGCTATCACTAGGGAACAGGTCTTTAATGCTCTCTCTAAGGTCAAGAACACTGCATCAATGTCAATGTGCCCAGACAATATCCTAGGATGCCTTCCAAATAGCATGAAATATGAATCATCAGGCCCCCTGAGATTGCTATTTAACTGTAATCTCCAAACAGGCTTTGTACCTCATGAATGTAGAACAGCAGCAGTTATCCTTCTGCACAAAGGTGGGCCATCTACAGACCTTGGAAACTACAGATCAACAAGTCTCACCAGTCTCATATGCAAAGCTATGGAAAGAATTGTCATGGAAATGACTGATTATGACATAAGAAATCTCAAGACACTGGATCCAAGCCAATATAGTTTCATCGTCAAGGGCAAGTCATGCATACTCAACTTGGTGGACTTCTTTGAGAAGGTCACCAAAGCAATGGATGAGGGTGAAATAGTTCACACTCCCTACCTTGACCTGGCCAAGCCATTTGACACAATAACCCATCTGGGCACTGATGACAAACTCAAGAGGTTAGGTACAAACCCTTACATCACCCAGTGGGCCAGTCAGCTGGTTCACAGACAGAACACAAGAAGTTAGAATTGGTAAGTTCACCTCTACAAAAAGGCCAATCACAAGCAAAGTCCCTCAGTGATCCATCCTGGGATCACTTCTTTTTATCATTTACTTCTCTGAAGTCAAGGCCAATGTCAGTGGTCTCTGGCTGACTAAATCTGCAGATGATTGCAAATTAGGAGCTGTCATTGGCTCGTGATGATTGTCACTGCAGAAGTAACACCCTGACCCCATGTGAGAAAAATTGGAAAAGGGGTTGAGGATTTATGGATGGAATTGACTCTCCCACCAACACTAACATTCTCTAGGAAGGGATTACACAGACAAACAACTGGTATCAGAAATGCATAATTGTGTCTTTCAGGAAGTCATTCTGACAACAAATCCCTAAGAGTTGACCCAGTAGTTAGGGACATGGGGACACACTGCAAGTAATTCAGTCTTTGACCATCACGTGTCTACAGTAGTGAGGAAATCATTCTATGCTATGAGACTTATAAACAAAGGTATGGCACATCAAGGTCCAAGGAAGACATTATCCCACTGCAGTCATCATTTATTACACTTATCAAGTACAATGCACCCTTTGGTATGTACCAAACCAGGCATATCCAACAACTGGAACGTCCACAGAGGTTCCTCACTAAAAGAATACAGGGCATATGCAACAGGTCCTTTGCAGACCGTCTCAAGGCCCTAACCCTGTATTCTGTATCCTACAGGCTGTTGAGAGGAGATCTACGTCTGGTATACAAGGCATTGTCAGACCCCACTCTGATGGTCCTCTTGCATATCTGCAAAGCAAACAGCAATAGAATTACCCATCCTAAAGACATAAACCTTGCCTGTGATATAAACAGGGCCTGCTGGAGAGACAGGTATGTATCCCAGAGACTACCCCTTCTCTGGAAAAGCTCCCCATCCATTTGAAGCAGAGTTCTTCTCTAACCCCAAAAAAATGCAACTTGGACAATTGGATGGGGAACAGGAAATTCACCCATAGTTTGGAACCTATGTCTCTCACACACACAGGCAGCCTGTAAATGGTTCATCTCCCAGGCCCATTTGCAAATATTTCATCTCCCATGCCCCTGCTTACACTTATCAAGCGTAATTGAACTTGTCAGAGATTTGGGATGCACAGCTAGCCTTAAAAAGGCCCTTGTGGTCATTAGCCTAATAGTAAACGTATAAGAATCTAATACAAAACACTTAACACATACAAGGATAGAACTTCTTGAGAACATACCCACAAACATTTTAACCTTACCTCAAGAAGCCATAAACTAAACTCAAAAAAGGAAAAACAGAACCCCATAAGCAACACATTATAAAGACCAGCCCATGATAAGAGTTGAGGCACATATATATATATATATATATATATATATATATATATATATATATATATATATATATATATATATATATATATATATATATATATATATATATATATATATAAACGCACACACATATGTGTGTATATATATATATATATATATATATATATATATATATATATATATATATATATATATATATATATATATACATACACATCTATATACATACAGATATAAACATATGTTTGTATATATATATATATATATATATATATATACACACACACATATGTGTGTATATATATATATATATATATATATATATATATATATATATATACACACACACACACACACACACACATCTATATACATACAGATATAAACACATGTTTGTGTGTATATATATATATATATATATATATATATATATATATATATATATATATATATATATATATATATATATATACACACACACACACACGGATAGGGTCCAAAGCAAAAGGGAAGAAAGCAAAATCAGGAAACAATAGGGAGACCTGAGACTATAAAGATACAAATAAAGAGAACATAGTTAGAAGAAAAGAAAAACAAAGAATTAACAGAAATGGGGAAAAAGGACAACGATAAAAGCTATAAGGAAGGAGAGGAAAGAATAGGTAAAATGTATCTCTAGGTAACCCCAAAAAATGTTTTGAATAGCTAAATGGAGCTGTCTTCATAGAAAGGAAAAAATCCTGCCATAGACCTCTTGGCATAGTGTAGACGTAACAAGGTAGACGGAATAAGAAGAAAGGTTAAAGCAAAGCAGTGGGAGAAATGGAAGGTAAGGTAAAATAATAACAGAAGAGAGAGTGGAACAAGGTATTAGTGTAGCATACGTGGGAATAAAACTATAGAGATAAAGCAGGGGCATTCAGAATGCATACTGTGTTACGACAGACAATGTGGAGACATCAATGTGGCAGTAAAACCAGGAGATTGGGGAGAATGATGAAGTGAGAAAATGATAATGGTCACATAAGAGAGCCTGTAAGCAGAGTAAGGGAATGCCCAGATGGTTTGTCCTAGACATACAGACGTCTGTCTTAATAGAGGAAACCCTTACTTCCCTGAAGCACAGTTTAATAATATTTCAAACTAAAACAGGATGTTACAGGAATCTAGGAAGATAAGCAGAAAGGTTAAGGTAAATGAAGAAGGAATTAAACACTGTCGCTAGCTGAAGGAATGCATGAGCATGATAACAACAATGACAGAGGGGAGAGTGAAACAATACGTTTTTGCAGAAGGGAATAAGCTAACATTTTGTGGCATAGCAGAAACCAAGAGGGTGCGGTAACATTACAGCAGAAGCAAGGCAATGTTAACTAAGAAAAAAGAGGAAATAATGACAAGAACGACAAAAATCATTTAGTAAGCCTGGAAATTGAAAATGGGAATGCTCATACTGGAAGTCTTAGATATATAGAAACCTATGTAAGTACAGGAAGCTTACATTTATGATAATGTAAAACAGTTATTGCAAAGTAAAACTGGTCTTGAGAAGGTTTCTGAAGAATTACCAATGTAAATGAAAAAGCCGCGGTGGTACAGCGGTAGCATTGTTGCCTCACAGCAAGAGGTTCTCCTGTTCGATTCTCGGCTGGAGTGCCTTCTGTGTGGAGTCTGCATGCCCTCCCCCCAGTCGAGTGGCCTCCGAAAGACATGCGTGAATGGGCGTCGGGGCTGACAACTCGGCACCATAAAAAAAATAGACTGCCAATCATTAGCGGACCGGAGTTCCGCTGTGGTGACTCCTAACCGGGAAAAGTCGAAAAGACAAACAACCAATGTAAATGAAAAACACAGTCTTCAGTATGGGTTACATTTATTACCATTACTTTTCAGTTTTAACCTTAACTCAGCAGGTTATGAAAAAATGTAGTAGTGCCATTTATTCTAATTTTAAAAGCAGCAGTATACCTCTCTGCTCTGCACAATGGAGGTGCAACTAGGGGAAATAATGGAAGAGAGAAGTAGATAGTAAGAGGAAAAGAATAAGGGAAAAGTGGCAAGTAAAAGGTGGGAGACAGGAAATGGAGCAGGCAATGGACCAAGTACTAAGAGTGTTGTCAGTTGTAGCATCTAGTAGGGTCATAATGTGGATCACATCAAATCAAGACATGGAATCTCAAAATAAGGAAGTAATGTGCTCATATCTTTTAAGAGCTATATATACATTTTGCTATAGTTTGGATGGGTGGAGGGGGATAACTAGATTGCAACACCGAGCAGAGCACTTAAGAAGACTCCAAATGGAAAAATATGTACAGAGAGAGATTAAAAACAAAGACTACAACATAGCCGCAGGAAGACAGGAGAGTATGAAGAAAAGAATAAAGGGAGAATAAAATGAGAGGGACAACAAATTTGAAGATCAGGGTCTGGAACTTAAATGGCTTAGGAAATAAAAAAAAAAAAAAAAAGAGAGAAAGGATATTAGGATATATGAGAAGAACAAAGGCCCTTATAGTAACTCTACACAAAACTCATATGGATGGGGATGAATGCAAAAAAAAATTAAAGAAAGGAAGTTACTATGTAGCAAGTCCCTCTTCGTGGGGCAAAAGGAAACAGTGTGGCGTGGTAATGTAAATGCATAAGGCATTTGAATTTTAGGTTAAAGATAAAACAGAGGAAAATAAATGATATACAGGGATTATAGGGCAGCTGGAAGGAATAAAATAACAATACTGAGTGTACATACCTGCACATGCTCAAATAAGGGAACTGAAGAGTATGTTGGCAAAGATAAAACAAAAAGTTTCCACCGAAACAATGAAGCCAATAATGGTTTAATGCTCAATAATCCACAAAAGTTGCATATAAATATCCACGAACAACTAAGCGCTTTTGCCAAGGTTAAAAAAACATAGGCATCTTCAGAGTTGTTCGTTTACAATGCATTCTCCCCTTTTGTGTAACTTCCATTACATTAATTAACCAATCATTCAATACAGTTAACAATCACTTAAAACACAATAAATTGATATCTTACGACTACCTAATATATTAAAAAAAAACTTGTCAATTGTTAAATATACCCCCACAAATAAAACACTTTAAAATGTACGTAAACTTCAAGAATCCAGTCGTCCCATTCAAAAATTCAATAACTTCCTCAGCCTTCCCTTTCCATAGTATCAGGATGTCATCCAAAAATCTGTTGTAACTCAAAATGTGTTGGGCAAATTTGGAAGTTAACACATATCTACTTTCCCAATCGAATAAAACCAAATTCGCAAAAATGGGGGCACATTTGGCCCCCATAGCTACCCCCAATATCTGGTGAAATATTTAATCTTCAAACACCATAAAATTGTTCTTGAGGACAATGTCCATAAATTGAACTACTATTTCAATTTCCCCCATGTCCATATCTGACAATTGGTGGATACTGCTCTTAAACATCTCTATACCAATTGAATGAGGAATGACTGAACATAGGTTTACCACGTCTATGCTTAAAAAAACGAATAAAATCATCTATTGAATGGCGATGTTTAGATAGCCGTTCAAGGCAGTGCCAAGAATCACGGATAATATGTGGGACCCCCTTGACTAAACCCCCCACCTTACTTTCAACCCAAGCCGTGAGGGGCTCTGTTTTTGAGCCCCTTGCGGAAACTATTGGTCGAAATGGAGGGTTAACAATGGATTTATTTGTTTTTGGTATCTCAAATATCTTTGGGATTACAGGTTTAGAAACAGTTAGGAATTCCTTGTCCTTCAAACTAATTCTTCCTTTCAAAACCTCGTCCTCAAGAATAATGTCCAACCATCTATAGGCCATATTGACCTCATTTCTAGAAACCTGTAAATAAGTAGAGTTTTCATTCAAAATTTTTTTCATCTCCATATTGTTATCGATGCTTCGCATTATTACCACCCCTCCCCCTTTATCTGGTGTCATAATGAGAAGCTGCTTATCCGTAGCTAATCTACTCAAAATTTCTCTTTCATTTTCAGTCAAATTAAAATCAGTAACACGTTTCATTTTATTCAAATTTCTGATTTCTCTCTCGCAATAAGTCTCAAACAACTGGACTTGGGCATTGGATGGCGGAATGAAAACACTGGAACGTTTACATTCGTTCCTTCCGCCAATTTCTATATTTTCTTCCTTATCCTTGAAGAACATTCGAAGGTTCAATTGCCTTGAAAATAACGTCAAATTCAGAATTTAGAAATTGGCGGAAGGAACGAATGTAAACGTTCCAGTGTTTTCATTCCGCCATCCAATGCCCAAGTCCAGTTGTTTGAGACTTATTGCGAGAGAGAAATCAGAAATTTGAATAAAATGAAACGTGTTTACTGATTTTAATTTGACTGAAAATGAAAGAGAAATTTTGAGTAGATTAGCTACAGATAAGCAGCTTCGCATTATGACACCAGATAAAGGGGGAGGGGTGGTAATAATGCGAAGCATCGATTACAATATGGAGATGAAATAAGTTTTGAATGAAAACTCTACTTATTTACAGGTTTCTAGAAATGAGGTCAATATGGCCTATAGATGGTTGGACATTATTCTTGAGGACGAGGTTTTGAAAGGAAGAATTAGTTTGAAGGACAAGGAATTCCTAACTGTTTCTAAACCTGTAATCCCAAAGATATTTGGGATACCAAAAACAAATAAATCCGTTGTTAACCCTCCATTTCGACCAATAGTTTCCGCAAGGGGCTCAAAAACAGAGCCCCTCGCGGCTGGGGTTGAAAGTAAGGTGGGGGGGGTTTAGTCAAAGGGGTCCCACATATTATCCGTGATTCTTGGCACTGCCTTGAACGGCTATCTAAACATCGCCATTCAATAGATGATTCTATTAGTTTTTTAAGCATAGACATGGTAAACCTATTTTCAGTCATTCCCCATTCAATTGGTATAGAGATGTTTAAGAGCAGTATCCACCAATTGTCAGATATGGACATGGGGGAAATTGAAATAGTAGTTCAATTTATGGACATTGTCCTCAAGAACAATTTTATGGTGTTTGAAGATGAAATATTTCACCAGATATCGGGGGTAGCTATGGGGGCCAAATGTGCCCCCATTTTTTGCAAATTTGGTTTTATTCGATTGGGAAAGTAGATACGTGTTAACTTCCAAATTTGCCCAACACATTTTGAGTTACAACAGATTTTTGGATGACATCCTGATACTATGGAAAGGGAAGGCTGAGGAAGTTATTGAATTTATTGAATTTTTGAATGGGACGACTAGATTCTTGAAGTTTACATACAAGTGGGAGCTGAAATTCATTAATTATTTGGATATCAGGTTCAGTGTGGAAAGTGGTATTTTGCAAAGTTCCATCTACAGGAAAGAATCATATTCCAATAGTTTGTTGTATTTCACCAGTGACCATCCTTTATTTCAAAAGCGTAGTGTGGTGAAAGGACAGATGGTGAGAATTTCAAGGTTGACCAGCGAGGAAAGTAAATTTAAAGAGGAAATGTACACTTTAACTGGAATGTTTTTGGTGAGAGGGTACCCCCTTAAGTTGTTAACAAATGTGAAGAAGGAAGTAGTAAAGAAGAGATGGAGTAATTTTCAACCAATATTGGCTACAGAAAGTTATTTACAAGTAGAAAAATTAAGAGAGACGGAGTCTCGAACAACGGGCATGGTTTTACAATTTAGTAATAGAACATCTGAAGTTATAGAAATAATTAACAAAGGGTGGGATATTATTTTTGATAGGAACATGTTTGCCGTTATAGGCACCAAGCCAAAAATAATACACAGTAGGAGTAGCAATATTAAAAATATATTGGAGGCATATCATGTGGGTTCTAGTAAAGGCTCGCACATGTCCAAGTGTGAGAATTGTAGGTATTGCAGGTACATTAACAATGGACCTTATGTGGACATCAGTGGGTTTGGGGTCTCTGTGAATTGTCCAGGAAAATGTAATTGTAACTCTAAGAGAGTGGTCTATGTGGCCACTTGTCTTTCCTGTCCTGGTTTTTACATAGGGAAGACCACTCATAGATTAAGGGACAGGATTAGTGAGCATTTGAGAGCTATTAAAAACAAGGATCCACACAATGCCTTATATTTGCACTCTAGGCAGTGTATTAATTTTAGTAAGTTTTTATTTTTTGTCATTGATAAAATTATTGAAAACAAGTGGGGTGGGGATTGGGAGTCCATTTTAGAGGCACATGAGTCTTTGTGGCAAATACAGACTAATGCAACGAGTCCACCAGGGCTCAACGAGTTTATTTCTATAAAGCCTTTTTTAAAAATAAAACAGAGTAGAATTGTTTAGTTTAACGAGAATTTTATAAGTGCATTTTCGTTTATACATATACATAAATGTAAATATATATATATATATTTCTCTCATGCCATGTACCATTAGGCAATGAAAGTATAATTAATATATATATATACAAATATTATTATATACATCATTGGACATGAATGCTTAGTGAAAGTAATATATACTACATGTATTAGCGAAAAATTGAAGTTTCAAGTACATTTTAAAGCGTTTTATTTGTGGGGGTATATTTGACAATTGACAAGTTTTTTTTTAATATATTAGGTAGTCGTAAGATATCAATTTATTGTGTTTTAAGTGATTGTTAACTGTATTGAATGATTGGTTAATTAATGTAATAGAAGTTACACAAAAGGGGAGAATGCATTGTAAACGAACAACTCTGAAGATGCCTATGGTTTTTTAACCTTGGCGAAAGCGCTTAGTTGTTCGTGGATATTTATATGCAACTTTTGGGGATTACTGAGCATTAAACCGTTATTGGCTTCATTGTTTCGGTGGAAACTTTTTGTTTTTTCTGGTTTTGCTGGTCATCGACCAGTTGTGTCGTGTTTACATGTTGGCAAAGATATTAAAATTTGTCAATCTGTACCAGGGAAAGGACCACCACCATAAGCAAAGAGGAACTGCAAGAAAGGCTGAGAGCTAAGGTGACAAAAGGGGGTAAAGTGTTAACAGGCATATTCCAAATAGGATGGATAGACCTAAGGAAGTGTGTGTGTGTTTGTGTGGGGGGGGGGGTGATAGGGCATAATACACACATTATTTGGCCAGGTATCAAAGATAGTAGAGAATAGACAAAATATATAAGGAGAATATCTATACTGCGTGAAGGAGGTGAACACAGAACCGTTAACTCTCTCAGATCAAGCTATGATCAGAGTAAGGCTGGAGGGGGAAAAGAAAAAGGGAGTTGAAAAGATACTGGAGAGTACCAGAAAATATATTGGAAAATAACAGGACGACAAAAGAATTAGAATATTAGATAGAGCATTGTGAAAATATATCAAATGGATCCCTGAGGAATAAGACTAAATTAAAGAATCTAATAAGGAAATTCAACAGTGACACAGAATGGAAGGGGATACGATGAATGGGAAATATAGAGGGCCTAAAGACAGTATTAATAGAGTTACAAAAAGACAGAATAATTAGGAATCAGGAGAGAATGGAGAGAGAAAAGGAAATCATAACTAAGAAACTCGGAGCTCTGTTTTATGGATATGCAGAGAAATATACAAGCAGTGAAAAAGTTTTTAGTGCCTTTAATTATATAAACATATCAAGCATATTTTTATCAACAAGAAGAGAAGTTGTGGTTAGCAATCAATAAAGATTTGAAAGATCTTATCTGGGAGGGGAACAGGGCAAGAGTCAAGTGGGATAAGTGGATCCTTAAGAGAACAAGGTGGTTTGGGATTCTCTGACGAAGCAATATTTTGGAGCTACACAGTTAAGCCTCTTATACGTAGCACAAAGTGGAAAAGGATGATGAAAAGGGGGAAGCTCAAGAAATAAGGAGAAACAGATTTTGGATGCACATCCTTAAGGAGAATAACAATAGCCATACAGACTATTATATTCAGAAAGTAGTAGAGAATATTCTAAGATGTCAGTTGACATGGAGAAAGGAGATTCTGCCATTAGGGATGACTGCAATTAAGGGTACAGGGAATAGGTAGGGGGGCTGGAACTTACTAGTGAAAACTGGTAAAGGAACCAAGATACTGGGAGCAAATAATCAGAGAGGAAAAGGTAACAGAATGGGAAGAGGCCAATAATACATTTGGACTGCAGGCTAGAAACTGCCTTCCCTATCAAGGGTTGATAGAATATAGGCAAAAAGAAAGGAATAGGGGATCCCAAGAGAAAGACCAGAACTAGTACAGTTTTTAATTGAATCTACAGGAGAAGATGCGGTTAAAAAAGGGATAATTAGTACAGCATATGGATGCTGCATGACAACTACAGGAATTAATTGGAGGAAGTTAGAAGGGGTTAGGAAGAGAGACTGGCTAAGCAATTCATAAAGAACAATGGCAGAATACATCTATGGCTCCCAAATATGCACGTCTAGAAGATTTAGGATTTTTGCTTGGAAGTGTTTTCATAAGTACTTTTAAACCCCAAACAGACTCCAAAGAATTTTTCCTCAGGTAGACTGCAAATGTTGGAGGTGTGATGGGGAAGAAAGCAGTAAATGGGAACATATTTTTGTGGGGTGTAATGAGTTGGCAGACTTCAAAAATTCCCTGCAGACTACTTTGTCAGAAATATTGAGTAAGCAAATTGGTGTAACTAAATAAATAAATGATTCTTTTGAGCTGTGATACAGGATCTGAATTGCCTAGACGTAGTAAAGGCCTTGCTGAGTTTAATTCTGGTGGCTGCCAAAAAAGCAATTACTAGAAAATGGAAATCAGAATCTAAAGCAATTGTATTAGAAGTAGTGAAAATAACAGAGATAAGAGGAACTAGAATTGGGATCTTTAGAAAAGGGTACGGGCAAATTACATAGAAAAAAGGAACTGTGGGAAAAATACTTGCAGAATAACATTTTGGAGGATGAATGATGTTTAAGGGAAGGCAGATTTTGAATGAGGAATGTTTAACTGACAATGACTGCATAGAAGATCATATGTGATGCAGAATGCTTACAACTGAAAATATACCAGTATAGCTTGTTTTCATTTATATAAATGTAAGACTGACTGCATCATAAGTGCTAAATCAATAAAGATGCTTTTTGTTTAAAAAAAAATGGAAATCAGGAGAAAAATACAATGTTGGATGGATGAGACAATATGGAATAGAAAGACTGTGGCAGAAAATTTATTTTATAAAGCCAACCCAAAGGCCACTAAAGTTCTAGCAGTCAGGCCAAGACAGAGGTGGAGGGGGTAATCTACGATTCGGGGGATGAGATTTCAGGAGAAAGACTAAACTCACAGAAATACTGCAAAGATTTCAGGCATTCTATCATGAGTTATATAAATCAGGAAAAAGGTGGCACTAGAGAATGAATGACAAGCAGAGATAATAACGACGGAAATAACAAAAGAAGAGGTAGCAAAGATAGTGTTTTATGTTGATACAAGCTGAAAGATTGGGGAAAGTTTTGCCAAGATTAATTAGTGGAGCAAGTTTTACAGAAAGAAGAAAATCTACTGATAACCCAATAAAAGAATGCTGCTATTAAATTCAAGATGTCCAAACTATGGCTAGAGAAAAAGAAGTTATGTACTCACCATAACGTTCCATCTGAGTAGATACTTCATTTGTCTGCAACCTGTGGGTGTCGGATCCGACCTCGGATCCGATCCGGCAGCTTTCCAAGCTCCAAGATCCGAGCTCCTAGCTCCTCCCCCCTACCCATAATCCCCTACTACCAACCACATTACCTCAGATCATTTTTTTTGCCTCACCAACTCGAGACAGAAACCAACTCCGAATGATCAGAAAAAATTCCCGAAGTTCGGGGGATGGCAGGGGGGGTTGGCTGCAGACAAATGAAGTATCTACTCAGATGGAACGTTATGGTGAGTACATAACTTCTTTATCTGAAGTAGTTACTTCATTTGATCTGCAACCTGTGGGACAGAGTCCCCAGCTAACCTATAAGAACCTGGGTGGTCCTTACGGAAGGATATTCCGAAGCACCGCGGAGTCAAAAGAAGCCCTAGTCCTGGAAATCATATCCAGTTTGTAATGAGAAATTAACGTATGAGATGAGGACCAGGTAGCTGCTGAACAAATATAGTCTACTGGAACCTTAGACCAAAAGGCTGTTGAGGTAGCTACAGATCTTGTGGAATGAGCACGGACGCCAACCGGAGCTGGCTTCCCAGATGAAGTGCATCCCAGCATAATGCACTGACAGATCCAATTTGCTACAGTCACTTTAGCAATTGCCTTGCCCATGGCTGACTTTGCATAAGAAACAAACTGGTCCGACTTGCGAAACTCTCTAGTCCTGTGCAAGTAAAAATGCAGTTGTCTGTGTACATCCAATTTGTGCAACGTGTATTCGCTTTTGTTGTGAAAATTTGGGAAAAATACAGGAAGATTTATTGATTGATTAATGTTTGATTCTGTAGCCACCTTAGGCAGGAAAGACGGATTAGTCCTGTGGGACACTATCTTTATGAAAGATAAGGTACGAAGATATGATACACAGAGCTTGTAATTCTGAAACCCTCTTGGCTGAAGTAATAGCCACTAAGAAAGCCGTTTTCCAAGATAAGAACTTCAACGGAACCGAGGCCGCAGGCTCGAAAGGTGGTCTCTTTAAGGCTTGTAAGACCAGAGTGAGATCCCATGGGGGAACCACAGTCTTGACAGGTGGTTTCAAAAGAAAAACACCTCTTAAGAAGGTTTTGCACAACTTTGCTAGATGCTAAGGAGCCTATGCCATCCCCAACGTGAAAATGGGAGATGGCCGCCAACTGCACCTTGACTGTGGAGGCACTTGCTCCCTGTCTAAAAAGCAGGGAAAGGAAGTCCAGAATAGTTGGAATAGGGACAATAAATGGGCCCAATTCTTTATCTTTGGCCCAGATGGAAAAACGTTTCCATTTACTGTTGTAAAGTTTTCTGGTAAATGGTTTATAAGCCGCCACCAGAATGGCCTTAACGGGGGATGAGATACCGGGAGTCCTAGCCATTAATGGAACTGGATCAACCAAGCAGCAAGTTTGAGATTGACCAGGTTTGGGGTATGGCATCTCGCTGGGTGCGAGATTAGGTCTGGGGACTGGGATCCAGAATCCATGGGGGAGCCACACTGTGAGACCACAGAAAGGGGAACCAGATCTGTCGAGGCCAAAATGGGGCTATGAGGATAACTCTGCTCCCCAACCGACAGGCTTTCTGGATGAATTTCATCATAAGTGGGAGGGGGGGATAAGCATAAAGGAGTCCGGGAGGCCAAGCATGGACTAGAGCGTCTCTGGGGGGAACTATCACGAAGTACTCGCTGCATTTTGTGTTTAAAGGAGAAGCGAAAAGGTCGCAGCAAGGCTGACCCCATTTGTGGAAGATCTGCTTCGCAACAGAGGGATTCAGAGACCACTCGTATGGAGTGAGGAACACTCGACTTAGCTTGCCCGCTAATATGTTGGACCGTCCCGGAATGTGCATTGCTATCAGAAAGCGGTTGGTGGAAATCGCCCATTCCCACACTCTCATGGCTTCTCGACACAGGGGATAAGATCTGGTCCCTCCTTGTTTGTTTATATACCAGACTACTGACATGTTGTCCGTCTGGATTGCAATAGTCCCTAGGGGAAGAAGGTCGTGGAGAGCTTGCAACGCCAAAAGCACCGCCCTCATCTCTAGGACATTGATATGCAATGCGGTCTCTAGGGAAGTCCACGTGCCTTGAACGGATCTGCCTGAACAAAATCCCCCCCCACCCGAGGCAAGAAGCGTCCATGGTCAACGTGGTTTTGACCGGGGGAATCACAAAGGGCCTCCCTTCTCTGAGTTCCTGTGCCTGTAACCACCACAGAAGGGAGTCCCTGCACACCCTGCTCAGGGGGATTGGCATGCATAACGGGTGGATCGACAGGGACCATTGGACTTGAAGGGTCCATTGTAATATGCGCATTCGCAGATGGGCATGAAGAGAGAGACCGATCGCTGCTGACATAGACCCCAGTGCCCTCAGGACTAACTCCGCTGGAGGAGCAGGGTTCCGAAGAAGGGCTAACACCTGCAAAGACAAGCTGTTCAGCCTGACTGACGTTAGAACAACTCTGGAGATTCATGTATCTAACCTGGCACCTATGAATTCTAGGGCTTGAGTGGGGCACAGGCAGGATTTCTGCTAGTCTGTCCATTAATATGTGGTAATACGCATCCTTGAGGTCTAACGAGCACATCCAGTCGTTCTCCCGCAGAAGGGGGAGAATTGATTGGAGAGTGACCATCCGGAACTTTTCCTTGGGTATGAACAGGTTCAGGGCAGAAAGGTCTAAGATGGGTCTGAGGTCCCCCGTTTTCTTTGGCACCAAAAAGAACCTGGAGTAATAACCCAATCCGGACTAATCTGGGGGGACGGGCTGGATGGCTCTTTTTCTTAGCAGCTTTGAAATCTCCAAAGCCGCTGCCTCCCTCTGATTGGGTGGGACATCGGGGAGACATCTGGGTTTGGGGGGAAGGTTTATGAATGGAATGGAGTAACCTCTGGATATAATCTGGAGCTCCCATAGATCTGTTGTAAGGGACTCCCAGTTTGACAGGTGCTCCGACAATCGCCCCCCAACTGCCTCCAGAGAGGGAGTCGAACAAGCCCTCAGGGCTGTTGCGCGGGTCTGTCCGAGAAAGGTTCTCTAGACCCGAAATTACGCGGCCCCAATCTGCCTCTGGGCGGGCGTCCACCTTGTCCTTCTCTGCCTCTAGAGGATGAGTGGTCCGCAGCAGGATGGGATTGCTGAGATTTAAGGAACCACAGCTTCTTTTGTCCCCTCCGATTCCTGGAGAAGGATCTTTGGGGATTAGAGAAGCGGACTCCGACGGCAGACAGCGTCTTCCTGTCCTTTTCGCTTTGGACCAGCGTGTCGCGAACAGTTTTGCCAAACAAGGCAGAACCGTCAAAAGGGGCGTTCGCGAAGGACGCCTTGAAGGGGTCCGTGAAGTCGCACAGACAGAGCCAGGAGAGACGTCGCAAGACGACCCCGGTTCCGCTAGCTCTAGCGGCTCCCTCCGTTGCATGGGAGAGAAGCCGCATAGACGTATTGGAGATGGATTTTAGAGTGGCCATTCGAGTCTCAAAAACCTTTTTGTCTGGGACCGACATGGACTCCGGGGGGGCTGCAGCATATTCTTTAATCAAGTCTCGCTGTAGCCTAATGGTATGTGCCATATAGTTCAGTGCCCTTATGGAAAAGGTCGCTGAAGCAAACATCCGCTTCCCAATCCGGTCAAGCGCTCGAGATTCCTTATCCAGCGGGTGAACCGAAGAACTCTCCTGCGCAAGTTCTTTCTTGGTGGCCGCTGCCACCAACATAGCATCAACGGGGGTTCCTTTGGCCCAAGACGGTCTATCTGTGGGTGGGCTGAGGACTTTATCGGGGCGCCTAGGGATTGGCTCCACGGTGTCGGGCTCCTTCCAAGCCCTGGTGGTAATTAAGTCCACCAGGGGGTCGGCCGTGTCTGTGGTAACGGACTCGGGGGAGTCCAGGTGCCTCCTTTTGCACCGATGTTTCCGAGGGACCTCCTCGGTGGGACTGTCCGAAGAGAGCTCGTCCACGGGTTGTTGTTCCTCCACGGGAACTAGCTGGAGGGCTTGGGCAGGCTGTCCAGATGGACGGATGATGGAAGACAGACCCTCGTACAGTGGGGGTATGGGTGGATCCGAAGCCCGGGTCGGGGATCTGGAGGACCTCGACAGTACCCTCTCCACTACCTCAAAAGCCGAAGGAGAGCCACTCTCGCCAGCCTCTGAGAGCCATCTCCTCGGATCCGAGGAAGGGATCGGGGTTGGAGCTGATGCAGTCGGCGCCGAGGCAGAGTTGTGCTCCGACGCCAACAGCGCCAAAGACACAGCAACTCCCTCAGATCCGACGCTCAGCCCTCGGCCCCGAGAGCTCGGGTCCGACAAGCTCGAAGGTATAGTCGGCGAAGAGACCACCGCTATTGGCGCCGACAATTGCCCGGGTCCGAAAGGGCCTGGATCCGATGACTCAGAGACCCGAAAACGAGTCGGAGAAGGAGTGATCGAGGCAAATATGGGGGCTGCACTCCCCCCCCAGAGGGGGGGGGGGAGGCAGGAGCATCCCCATCTGCATTTGGGTCTGTAAGAACCGACGCATCATCCGATCCATATCCGCTTTGGAGATGCTTCGGGTCGACCTAGATGAAGTAGTAGAGGCGGGCCGGGAGGGCCGCCTCGAAAATCTCGAGGGAGACCTATCCTCCTCCTCCGGCTCCGGCGAAAAACAGGGCGAATGGCGCCGAGAGGAGGGGAATCCAGAGACGCTCGAGGGAGACAAGCAGTTTCGCTGGCGGAGCCGAAGGATGAGATTCAGCCCGCCTTTTGTGGGACTTATGTCCTTCCTTATCCTTGTACCTCTTCTCTTTAAGGGAAGAGGCACTAGTTTCCCCAGAGCTCAAACCCGATGAGGGAGGTTGAGTCCCGGGTAGAGCTAAGGGGATGGATGGCGCCGAAGCAGCTGGAGCCCGAACGGGAGAAGAAGAAGAAGCCGACTCCTGGGGGAGCTTTCCCGCCAGGATCAGCTTGTTCTTCCTATCCTGAAGTGCCCGGGGGTTAAAGGCCGCGCAGATCTGGCAGGCATCTGACAAATGGGTTGCCCCCAGGCACAAAACGCACTGAGTGTGGCCATCAGCTGGAGAAAGCTTGTGGCCACACTCAGTACATTTAGAAAAAATGGCCTTAGGCCCTTCAGACATCATTCACACACACACCCAAACACTAGGAGGGGGAGTGAAGATAAGCTAGTAATTAATTTAACAGAAAAGGGACCAAAAACTAGCACAAGAAGCAGAAAAGGGAACTAACACACACACAACGACAACTTTGATTGAAAAAGTTGGTTTAAAACCAGCAATGATCTCACCCAGCCAGGAGCTCTTCACAAGGAAGCTTCTTCAGCCGCGGCAAAAAACGATCTGAGGTAATGTGGTTGGTAGTAGGGGATTATGGGTAGGGGAGGAGCTAGGAGCTCGGATCTTGGAGCTTGGAAAGCTGACGGATCGGATCTGAGGTCGGATCCGACACCCACAGGTTGCAGATCAAATGAAGTAACTACTTCAGATCTAGCAGTTATCTCACTAGATGCATAAAACCACTGAGAGGGTAGAATGGAGATGTATGAAAAATACTACGGAAAAAATGTTGCTATGTACTCAAGTTATATGCAGTATTGTTGACTGAAAGACTGTGATGTATTTTCTGCTCTCTGAGATCAGGTCATAGCTGAAAAGGGACAAAAGGTGACTTCCACCCCACAGCCATCCTCTCTCCCATCTCCAAACTTCTCAAAAAATGCATTCACATACAGCTCTTGCCATTCCTAACCGAACATCAACTGCTCTCTCCTACCCAACATGGATTCTGGTAACTTAGTTTCATCTGTTCTATTAGATCTATCTAAAGCCTTTGATACCATCTCACACACCCATCTACTTAACCATCTATCTAACCTTAACATCTCCCCTAAAACTCTTTCCTGGTTCTCCAGTTACCTTTCTGACAGGTCTCAAGCTGTGAAATGGGGCAAATCATCTTCCACATTCCTTCCAACAGGAGTTCCCCAAGGTTCCATTCTTGGCCTTCTGCTATTCAACATCTTTATTAATGATTTCCACAAAGCTATTCCCTTCACCAACATTGTCCAATATGCAGATGACTCCACTCTCATCTGCTATGCCTCCAACCAAATTGAACTCAAGACTCTAACTCAATCTGCCTTCTCAACCACTGAAAAATGGATGCACCAAAACCACCTCTCACTAAACGCCAACAAAACTAAAATCCTCCTATTTACCCCCTCAAAATCCACCCACATTAACAAAAACTCATTCCAAATTACCAGCCTCAACAACTCTGTCATTGATACTGTGCCCTTCGCCAAACTCTTGGGAGTCACCATTGATGAAAACCTAAAATTCAATACCCACATCCAACTCAACATCAAGAAAACCCACATAAAACTCGGCCTACTCTACAGGAATAATCACTTCCTCTCTCCCTCTACTAGACTGACCCTGGCACAACTTACCTTCTCCCATCCCTTCTTTATGGCACTCCTCTGCTTATTAATCTATCTTCCACCCTTACCTCCAGACTAGAAATATGCTACAACAAAATCTCCAGATTTGCCACTAAAGCTAAAGCCTCCTCCCACCGCTGCTCTTCCCTAACTATAAACTGGCTAGAACTCCCCAATCAACTAGACTTCCTCCAATTAGTCTCAGCCCACAAATTACTATTTCAACCCACCAGCTGCCCTGCTTTATTTAATATCCCCCAACCTTATAGCCCTCCAAGACCCCTTAGATCCACTCACCAAAACCTCATCTCCATCCACAAACCAAAGCGTCCTGCTGATCAGCTTCTATCTCCTTCACCCTAGCTAAAAAAATGGAATGCCCTGCCCTTCACTCTGACAGCTTGTGACAACCTAAACACCTTCAAAAGACTACTACACTCCTACCTGCTTCTTCACAGAAAATGTAACTCCACACACCATGCCTCCCAACCTCCCCCCTTCCTTCTTTCCTGGCTAACCTCCTTTCCCTTCAAACCTCTCTCTTATATTCTGACTATAAGTTATAACCAATCTCCTCCCAGCCACTCGCTCTATGTCTCTCTTCCTCTCCTTTATAACTACTTGTAATCTTCTTAACTACTTAGTATTGGATTCCTCCTCTTTCTACTACCCATCCTGCTATAAAACATATTTACAACTACATACTGTATGCAATGTAAAAGAATCTTTCTTTTGTTATTTCAACTTGATAAGTAACTTAGCAATGTGAAAAATTCTATATGTTATGTAACTTGTTATGCAAATCTTCGCAACTTAACAATGTAAACATTATTTGTAACTTGTTATCTGGAGCTTTTCTTCCTGGGCCTCCACTGAAAACAGACTCGAGTCCAGTGGACCTCCCCGGTCACCAAACTGGAATAAATAAATAAAAAGGCCGGTCCATATACTCAGTGAACAAATAGTCGAAAAAAAAAAAGCTGGTGATGTTAGAGAGCTGGGTACAATTATTGGAGAGAATATATTCAGGGCTACAGCAAAAAATCAAGATAAGGGCCACGTTGCCAGAATACTTTGCCATAAAGAGAGGCACAAGACAAGGCTGCCTCCTGTCTCTTCTACTGTTTGTGATTTATCAAAAGCAGTCAGTATAAATAATTAGAACCTCAACAATTAAAGGATACAGGTGGGGAAACAGAGAAAAAAGTTGTGTTACATGCAGATGATGTGCTGATTACAAATGAGTAACTCTAAAGAAGATGGGCAAGCTAACGGATATACTAGACAGAGAGATATTTGGCAAGACGTCTGGATACAAAGTAAATGAAGGCAAGATGGATGTAATAAAAAATTTGAGAGAGTAGGGCACCCACTAAAAAGGATGATGGGGAAGAGCTAAAATCTTCAGGAATAAAGATGGGTATATGTCTGTGGATGAAGCTCAAAGGAGGAAAGTCAAAGAATAGCTGAGAAAATGGGGCAACTTACAACTGGAACTAGCCTGAAAGATTCAAATCCTGCAGATGTGTATAATATCCCAGTTTGCTTATGCAGGAGAAGCCTTTTGGGAAATCTCGGATACAAGTATTGAAAAAAAAAAAAAAAAAAAAAAAGGAAAGCAAAACATGTGGAAAGTTCATATGATGTAAGGAAAACCCCAGAGTAGCGTAGGAAAAACTGCCACTGCCCACAGAGAAAGGAGGATTAGGATGCAAGGACTAAGGAATTACAAAAGAGGAAATCATGGAGATAATACTGGAACCCCAATGCCATGGACAAGACAGATGAAAAAGGAGATAGGGAAGACAATGAAAGAAGGGGGGGTGGCAAGACAGAGAGAATAATTCCATTAGGAAGAACAAAAGAAGAGGTGGAAATGAGCAACAGCATGGAGGTGGACAAAGAAACTAAATGAAATAATATACTTGGACTAAATGCAAATGGGGGAAGAATTAAAACATGGAAAGAACTCCAAAAGTAATGTGAGTTTGGCAGGCATCTAGAATGGGCATATTAGAAACAAATGGGAAGAAACAACACAAACTCCACAACTGTTACAAGAGATAGACAAGAAGGGAAGAGAAAAAGAAGTTATGTACTTACCATAATGTTCCATCTGTGTTGTCGATCTTCATTCTTCCTCAAGGAGTGGGTTTGGATCTGATCCGTCGGATCTGACTCAGCCGATGCTAAAAGCTCACAGCCATCAGATCTCTCGCTCTTCTCCCTTACCCACAATGCACCTACCCAATTACCTCCGATCCTGTTAGCCGCTAGATTAAGAGAATTATGGACAATGGATAGCCATATCCAGAGTCATATATATATATATATATATATATATATATATACACACACACATACATATATACATATATATATGTATATGTATGTGTCTATATCTATCGTACTTCCCCAAAAATAAGACCAGATCTTATACTCTTTCTCCCACCAAAACATTAGGGCTTATTATCAGGTGATGCCTTATCTCCTCCCCCATACAACAATCTACATTTATTCATGTACAAAAATTGACATTTCTATTATTGGACAATAGTTCTAAGTAACACATTAACAGTTGTGTGAGAATTCTACATAAACAGTGCAACAAACATTTCAGCTTCAGAATATCTATACCTTGGTTTTCACAGTGCAATATTTCATGCTTAACAGAAAGTGCAGAAAATCTCAATACATGTGTATTGGATGAGGACAATAAAAATGAAAGCAGAAGCAATCCATTATGCTGCCCCAATAATAGAAAAGTTATTCAAATACAGTTATGTCCTCTTCTTCTGGAACATTGTCATAAGTCTCCAACCCGTGAATTCCAGCCTGAATTTCTTGCTAGTCCATTTCTTGTAGAACCATTGGCCCCAATCTTTCATGCCTAGCAATAGAGCTCTCCTTAAATGAGCACTGCTTGCCCAAGTAGCCTGCTCGTAGTGCATTGGCAACACAGCTGTCAGTGATTTTATCCCATGAATTTTTCACCCAAGTTATGACCTCTTGTAAGTTAGGCTTCACAAAGTTTCAATGCTGATTTCTCTCCATTCTATTTTCAATGTAGACATTGAACTCCATGCGCAAATGGTCCTTGAATGGCTTGTTTATTGCAATATCAAGAGTCTGCTGATTGAATCATTATTCAATCTATTCTTCTCCATGCAAGGAATTTCTTCATGTCTTTAGTGCTGTGAGTGCTGGCTGAATCCCAGACTAACATACCTCTTTTGCAACCTGACAAAACAAGTGGCAGCATTACATTGACCCACTTCCTTATAACTGGATCAGATTGGATCCACCAGTAGAGATCTCTTTTGAAAGTGTTGGTAATCTTTATCTGATACAACACTTACTGATAGAAGATTGACCACTGAGTAGCCAACTTCCACTGGAGAATCCACATGTAAAACCTGGCCAGTGGAACTAAGGTCATCGCTGCTGTCATGAGGTCTAGAGTTTGGAGAACTGTGTGGTCTGTGACTGATGTGTTCTCTACAACCTTCTTGACCTGTGACCTTATTGTTTGAACTCGGTGTGGTGGAAGGGAAGCAATGGCAGTCTGTGTTGAGCAGTTCTCCAACAAATTCTAATGTCTGAGTTGGCTGAAGTTTGTGATTTGCTGTAGTTTATGGTTATTCTTAGGAGAACACAGATGTGGAGAACCTAATCTTTTGCAGGTATGAACTGAGGCCTGATCGGAGTGGTAATGAGCCAGTTGCCCAGGTAGGGAAACACAGAAAACCTGCAGTCTGAGACAAGCTGCTACTACTGCCATGCATTTGCTGAACGCTTAAAGGGGGGTTTGGTGAGTCCAAAGGGTAGTACTCTGAATTAGTAGTGACTGGCTCCCAGCTGGAAGTGTATTTACTTTCTGGATTACCCGTTCATTTTTATGTGATAGCAGGTGTTCTGAAGCTCTGTTTAGTACATCCAGTCGTGCTTGCCCAGAAAAGAATGAATGGACTGAACCGTGATCATTCAGAACTTGGTTCAGTGAACAGATTTCTTTACATTTGTGAAATCCGGAATTGGTCTCCAGTCCCGTTTTCTTTGGCACTAAAAAGAACCATGAGTAAGTTCTGGATCTTATCTGGTTTGGTGGGACTTCTTGGATGAATTTTTCTAGCAGCTTTTGAATATGAATTGCTGCTTGATCCCTCTGACTGGGTGGAACATTAGGAATTTTTCTGGGAATTGGTGGTGGTAGGGAAAATGGTATTATATAACCTCTGGATATAATCCTCTGCACCCAGATATCTTTTAAGTCTAGTCAGGGTCTCTGGTGCAGGGATAAACATCCTCCAACTGTTTCCAGAGGTGGACAGTTAGGCCTCGATTTAGGAGAGCTAGAAGGGTTTATCAAAGAAAGGTTCCCATGAACCCTGGTTTTGTGGGCCACCCACGAGGGTGACGACATCCATTGGAGTTCCCCCCTCTGCCCCTGGGGGCACTTCCTCCACGTGTCATGGAAAGGACCATGGGAATTTTTGAACCACATTTTTCAGCCACTCCACTGATCCCTGGAGTAGGATCTTTGGGAAGGGGGGGGGGGGGCAAAAAACATATGCCCACAGCAGACAAGGTCTTTCCATCCTGTTCACACTTGGACAGCGTTTCTTTCACCTTAGGACCAAAAAGAGTAATTCTATCAAAGGGAGTGTTGACAGAATTGGACTTAACTGGCTCTGCAAAATTGCACAAACACATCCAGGCATGCCTCTTCATGGAAATGACTGAACCCATAGCTCTTGAGGTCCCTTCCGCTATAATGGAAACTAACCTCATGGAACTATTGGATACTGACTGTAGGTTCGACAACTGAGAAGTTACCGAATCTTGAACCATTGCAGAAACAGTTCCTGAGAAAGTATTTGATAACTCCTTGGTCAAATCTCTCTGAAGTCTAATAAAGTGTGCCATATAGTTCAGTGACCACAAAACAAAGGTCGCTGAAGTAAAGACATACTTCCCCAGTCTATCCATCGCCTGCAACTCCCTCTTGGGGGGGGGGGGGGATGGGCAGTGGAACTCTCATTTGCTAGTTCCTTCTTTATGCCCGCCTCAACACCAATGTCATCAACTGGAACCCCTTTCCCCCAAAACTGTTGGTCTGCAGGTGGTGCCATTATCCTGTCCAGTCACTGAGGTATGGGTTCTGTGGAGCCACACTTCTTCCGTGCCTGCCTATAGATCATGTTAATGAGCTCATCAGCGGGCGGAGTCACCCAGGAAGTAGAGGGTTCTGTACTGAAAGCCTCTAAGAGAATGGATTCCTCCAGCATAGGGTTGGGGGATGTCCAGCCACCTTTCTGTTTAAGGATTTCTAGGATGCCTCCAAAGACAACATCTTTAGGAGGTGACCAAGGGGACCCCTCACCCTCGCTGAAATCAGTGTCTTCTGTGATGGACTCCTGTGGGGAGTCTAGGTGCTTCCTCTTGCACGTTCTCTTCCTGGGCACTTCCTCAGTTGGATGTTCTGGGGAGGAGGAAATCAAAATTCCCTGGGAGAAAACCTAAGGTTTTGGTAAAGAATGTTCCCATGAAGAAAGTTAATGAGGCTACACGCACTGCGGCATCATGGTGGAATATGTAGGATCAGAGGGGGGAAGGTTCTGTCAGGACCGACGAGGCAGAGAACACACTCTTCTCAGCCTTGAGGTAGAGCATGAAGGAGATAGAGAGAGGCTCTGATACAAGAAAGCAGGTTTCTGAATTATCCTCGTCTCAGATCTGTCAGCACCGCCCCTAAGGATGAAGCCAGAACCGAAATGTCCTGTGCTGAGAAGCCGAAGAACACAGACTGCTCTGAAGACTTTGGAGTCGAATGATGTACCCCAGACCTGACAGGAAGGCTTCTGTTCTGACAACTCTCCAGATTCGAAAGGATTGGAGGCCTCGGGACTGATGGATCTGGACAACTGGGCTACTGAGACTCTAAGGCAATGGATGGTGTTAGAGGAGGAAATTGCAGGGGAGGGGTGGTAGAAGTTTGGGTAACCTGACCCAGAGGGGTAGGCACCAAGGAAAAAACAAGCTGCCTCTGTGCTGAGAGGATCTTCTTCACCACTCTCCCCCCATCTCCTTCTGTGAGACTTCTGGAAGAATGAGTAGAGTAAATGGAGGGGGATGCTGGTCTCTGCAAAAAAGGTGATGGAAGTTTGTCAAGAACTGAGTCTACTGACAGAGAATATCTGGTACAAGGACAAAATGGAGTCTCTAAAGATTCTGTCTCATCCAAAAGATTGTGCTGGATTCGTAATGGTTGATTTGGATGTTGTAGGAACCGAGGGAGCAACTGGATCCTTCTCATTTTCTTCTGATCTGGGTATGAGACTGGATGTTTAACACTTCTTTTCTGGTAAGAGTCTGAGGAAGATTTTGACGAGGTGGAAGGCTTTGACTTTCGAGACTGGGATATGGCCTCTCCAAAAGAGGAAGGGAGGAGACCTTTCAATATAAATTTGTTTTTACACTCTGTTAAAGCTCGCAGATTAAATCCGTGGCAAATTGAGCAGTCCTCCTGTAAGTGTGATGGACCAAAGCAGTACACAAAAATGGTGTGTGCATCCGAGAGCAGCAACTTATGCTTGCATTTGTAGCATTTCTTGAAACATGCAGGTCTGTCAGTCATCATGCACTAAATCAAAATCAAATAATAAATAAAAATTCAAGTAGAAAGGCAGTCCAAATTAGAAAAAAGGTAACACCGTCTCTTTTATTTGTTTAAACAGGAAGGAAAAAGAGACAGAGGGATACCACCAATGGTATGAAGAGTTATGATCAGATAGTAAGGGAAGGAAGATACTAATGATAGTATCTAACAGTACCAGGTATGAAAAGGAAACTAGAAGAAAAACACCAGCAACCGCAAAAAGGAAAAAATTACAACTATACCACTCTAAAGACACCAGATAAGAAAAGAAGGTAAGGGAATACCAACAATGGTATGTAAGAATTTACAACAAAGTCGCAAGGGAGAGAACATAAGAAATATTAGCCACAAAAACATTAAAAAGACTAAGGGCTAAAATAAAAAAAAAAAAAACTTAATGGAAAGAATTTCAAACAAAAAATGTATTTATCTAATACAGCTCCAGAGAAAAACGGTAGACCACATCTGATAGCTAGCAGCTACAAACAAGATCTGGGTTAACTGGGTAGGGGCATTGTGGGTAAGGGAGAAGCTCAAGAGATCAGGTGACTGAGAACTTCAGCATCCGCTGAGTTGGAACCGATGGATCAGATCTGAACCCACTCGTTGAGGATAGAATGAAAACTGACAACATCAGATCAGCGGGAATTGTTGAAAGTGGGGAAGATTTAGCTCCAGAATAAAAATAGACATTTTAAAGGAAACAAGGATGAATTGGGTAGAGTATCTAGGAGAAGAGATAATGCAACTCTCTTAATGTGTGGCTAAATCCTGGAAATTTAGAATCTTTGCAAGGAAATGCGTCCATAAGTACTGTTATAACCCAACAAGACTTAAAAGGATCTTCCCAGCAATGAACAGGGCATGCTGGAGATGTGAAACAGGCACAAACATGGACACATTCTGGGAATATGAGGAACCATTGGAATACAAAAGAGAAGTAGAGCAGTTAATAAATAAAAAAGGGTTGGGGGAGACAGAACTAAAACTTTCTACTTTAAGTTTCCAGACAGAATTCAAGAGGAAGTAAGGGAAAGTGTAGTAAACTGAAAGAAAGGCCCAAAGGAAAACAACTCCGGATGTTATTGAAGAAAATACTGGGAAAAGGAGGAAGGGATGTACTGCACATACGGAGAGAAAAGTAGACAAAGGTTGGAGGGCTGGCTTGTGGAAGAAAAGGATTAAGAGAAACAGGCAGTGCTCAGACAAGGGATGGAAGAACGAGACAAGGTAACTAATGTAAACAATTAAAAGTGAACTTGTAAATATAGGAGGTGCATCACTACATAAAAAAAAATGTTAAGGATGTGACATGGGCGAGTAGGTGGGGACCCCTGTTGGTGACATATGGAAATAAAGTTAAAAACATTGATTTGACTAACTTCTGATACTAAGACTGCATGAATTTGGTAATAGTAAAAAGAACAGGGTATTAATACCAATGACTATAAGTAACCACAGGGTCCACCAGTAGAGGATATTTACACACTGTGCATGAGGACTGCACTGAATGTATGATGAAAAAAGGATAAATAAATGTTTAAAAAAAGTATATACCAAAAAGGAGTGGTTACTGGTTACTCATTTTCTGTAACACGTGCCATCTTACTTGTGTGAGTTGATCCTGCAGTCAGTTTGAAGTCCATCTTACCATGTAATGCTGTAGTTTTTCTTCTTTTAGCTTATTTACAATGCCAACATGGAGTGCAGTGCGAAATGCCTTATCCAGACCCAGACATACTGTGTGGACTGAGTGGCCACTGTCCACTGCCTCTGGAACCTTCTCAAAGTTGCCTACCAAGCTGGCTAGACATGGTCTGCCTTTGAAGAAATCAAACTGTTTTGGATCCAGTTGCACCAGATTTTTAACATGGCAGTTTAAGAGATCAGACATGATGCGTTCCGTGACCTTAGAAATTAGACTCTAGGCTGATGGGCATGTAATTCCCAGGTACTACTACTCACAGCTGCTTTCCAAACCTCAGGGACATACCCTGTGGCTACTCTTCTCCTGCAGAGGCACGTAACAGTCACATCTAAGCTCATCTGTTAAGCCCTACATGGGTTTACTCTAACAATTTCTATAGTCTATAGTTAAAGTACATAGGCTATACTGACTTTCTTCCCAGAAAGAATACAGGGAAATTCTACGTTCAGTTTCCCTCCCTTTTATGCAGGCACAACTTCATGTTCCTGAGGGTAGGTGGGTGGGAACCTATGCTGCAGTGTGATCTACTAGAACATCTACTGTTTAACAACTTTATTAGAAAACATTTTAAGCTATAATATGGGTTTACAAACATTAATAGAAAACAACCACAGAAATTTCCATTTCCACCATCATGCAGTACACATTTTCTTTTTAACGATTTTAATTCAGTCTAACATTACATAAGATTCTCAATTTCTGCCTGCCCTTAAATCTCACCTCACTCCTCTCCCTTAACATCATTCAGCAAATACTGTTCTCACAATTTTTTTTTATGGCACTTGCTTCTCCCCCTTCTGTAGATTACACTTTCAGTTCCTTTTGTTCTCCTTTACAAATAAAGAATAGTTGTGTAAGAACTTACCATAACCTTCAATGTCCTTCTCTTCCATGTCGCAGTATTTATTACAGTAGGGAGGTTGCTGCCTGCAGCACCGACATCCGACCACTATACCAAAGTCTCTGGAGCAGGAGGGTATGTGCAACGTCCTATGTCAGAGCCATAAACCGACATAGGCTATAAATGTGAAGTCTGCACATACCCTCTTCAGAATGGACTGCCACATACAGTAGTACCCCCTGGAGGTTTAAAGAAGGTCATAAAGGGAAGACCCTTGAGACTCACATGTAGACTAGACCATAGGGTACTTCGCCTGTGTGTAGTGCAGAAGTTAAGAGGGTGAATGACTATGTCCCCACAGACAAGTAACAGTAGATTAGAGAGGTAAATTAGAGAGGGTAGGAAGGAGGAACTGAATACTGCAACATGGAAGAGAAGGACATCTAAGGTTATGGTAAGTTCTTACACAACTATTCTACGTCCTTCTATTCTCATGTTGCAGTATTCATTACAGTAGGGAGAGTACCAAAGTTTTTAGATATGAACCTGGGTGGAGGAGTGAGGTCCTTTGTAAATGAGACCTTGTAGAATAGATATGGCAAACCCAGCTCTAGCGCTGGAAGCTAGGTCCAGTTTGTAATGTTTGGTAAAGGTGTGCACTGAAGCCCAAATAGCAGCTTCCAAAATTGAGGCATTATCAACCCCTTTGAAAAAGGCAGCCGAGGAAGCAGCTGCTCTGGTGTAGTGGGATTTGACATGTCCATGTAATATTTTTCCATGACTGGAATAGCATATGCCAATGATCTTAAAGATCCATGAAGAAATGGTCTGTTTAGAGACTACCTTCCCTAAAGCCCTTGGGTTGAAGGAAATGAATAGTTGGTCAGACTTTCTAATAGGTTTAGTTTTGTCTAAGTAGTACCTCAGTTGTCTGCGGACATCAAAAGAATGAAGAGTCCACTCTGAGGGATTCTGAGGGTGAGGATAAAAACAGGTAGGTTAATGGGCTGATTTAATGAGAGCTCATTGACCACTTTAGGCATGAAGGTGGGGTTATAGTCCTGAGGGCAACTCTGTCCTTGTGGAAAATAAGGTAAGGAGGGATTAGCCATAAAAGTTTGTATCTTTGATACCCTCCTGGCGGATGTAAGAGCCACTAGCAGAACTGCTTTCAGGGTACACAGTTTCAGGGATACTGAATGTGCTGGTTCAAAAGGTGGCAATGTAAGTTTTTCTAGTACAGCAGTCAAGTCCCAAAGGGGGGGTATAGGTTTTTGAGGGGGTCTAATATGGAGTACCCCTTTCAGGAAAAGCTTTACCTCCAATCTAGAAGCCAGAGGATGTAGCATGAGCAGACAAGCAGAGACAGCAGATAAATGGACCTTAACTGAAGAATAAGTTAGTCCTGAGTGAAGGAGCTCACATATGTAGGAAAGGACCAAGGGTACAGGAATAGTCATAGGGTCCTGGTTTTTCCTTTGACACCACCTGGAGAATCTCTTCCATTTAGATACATAATTTCTCCTGGTACTAGGCTTTCTGGCCTCCTGCAGAACAATGAGTACATCCTGTGAATATAGGTGTCTGAAGGGGATTAGAACCCTATCACCCATAAGGCCAGTTTTAGATTGTTCACTTGAGAGTGTAGTAGGGATCCTCTGTCCTGTGTGAGCAAGTCTATTCGATGGGGTAACCTGTGATGACTGCCCTTGGCTAGTAGATAGAGAAGGGGAAACCAATGCTGTCTTGGTCAAAAGGGGGTCACCAACAGGATTTTGGGTTTTCCCTCTGGATTTTCAGGAGGACCTTCTGAATCAGTGTGAAGGGTGGGAAGGCACAGAGATACATCCCCCACCCAAGAAAAGTAGAAAGCGTCCACTTTCCAGGCTTGAGGATGTGAATCCCTTGTTCAAAACATGGGCATCAGTCTGTCCTGGGAGGAGGCGAACAGATGTGCTTGCAGAATAGCCCACCTGTGGATAAGATCTAGGAATACCCCTCTGTGAAGCATCCATTTGTGAGAGGGTGCTGAAGTTCTGCTGAGAGTACCTGCCATAACAATCTCTGTGGCGGGGACGTACACTGCTATCAGATAAATATGCAGTGATGATGCTAGGGTCCAGATCTGGGTGGCTAGGCTGCAAAGAGGATGGGATCTCGTCCCTCCCTGTTTATGTACCACAGGGCAGTCATATTGTCTGTGATCACTTTCAGGGTTCCTGGGCATAGGGCTGATTTGAAGGTTTGTAGGGCTAGAAGTGGTGCCCTCATTTCTGTGATGATATGGTCCCTTTGTCTTGGTGTGTACCATTTTCCCTGCACAGTAAATTGCTTCTGGTTGTGTAGTAGCAATGCACCCCTTCCCATATCTGAATCATCTGTAGAGAACTGTTGTAGGGGGGGGGCAGGTACCTGTAAGGGGGTTCCCTAGTTGAGGTTGATGGCATAGATCCACCACTGAAGTTCCCTCTTCAGACAGTGAAGGAGGAGAAGAGGGTGTCCAGGGGATAAGTGTGTTGGCTCCATAAATTCTTCAGGATCCACTGGATTTTTCTCATGTGGAGTCTTGCCAGGGGCAACATGGGTATCAGGGATGCCATGTGACCTAACATCCTTAGGAATTCTTGTGCTGGCAAAGAAGTGAGGGTGGTTAGTTTGTTGAAGTAGAGGGACAGGTCCAAGGTCCTTTGGTCTGAAATGAAGGCCTTCATGTTGTCTGTTCTGATCCTGTATCCCAAGAAGACCAGGTCTTGAGTGGGGATCAGGTGAGACTTCTCCTTGTTTATAGTGAATCCTGAGTCAAGCTGGAGATCACCTGTTGTAGGTGGTGTAGGAGGACTTGACAGTCCTCATGAAGAATTAACAGGTCATCTAGATATGGGTATATTTGTGTACCCTGTGTTCTGCAGTGAGCAATAACAGATGCTATACACTTTGTGAACACTCGAGGAGCACTGTAGAGTCCAAAGGGCAATGCAGAGAATTGAAAATGCCAGGAACCTACTGCAAAGCATAGGAATTTTCTGTAATCTGGGTGTATAGGAATGTGAAGGTAGGCATCCTTCAAATCCACGAAGAACAAAAAAACAGGTAGGAACTTACCAAACTTCAACCAATGAACAGAGAAAGCAATTACTGTAGAAATAGTAGGAAAAAAAAGTGTCACAGCAACCTTCAAAGTAGATAAAAAATTGATTTATTACAATAATCCAAACCAGTAGTCAAGCGTGCTTTTCATCTTGTAACCCAAGACTTCTTCAGAACAAATTAAAATACATCAATACCATACTTAAATAGCCCCTGGTGAACAATTAAAGTTGATTGTCAATTAAGAGCCAAAATGTAAGGAAGTCCTTGTAAGGGCAAAAGTTAAAAATGCTTTTAAATTAATTTAAAACCATCTTATTAATGACATAAAAAATATATAAGAACACTTCCAAATATTTAAATGTGCAATGATACAATATTACAAAACTATGATTCACATTTTATATATTAAATGTCTTATTTAAAAATCTTTTTTGATAAAAAAAATGTCTAAAGCTTTAATGCCTTGTACTTCAATACTGGCATGATACTACACGTCTCATTTATACCAGGGGTGGGTGGAATTTAGTCTAAACTGCCATATTAACTCTTCCCTATCAAGTCTGTTCATCCAATTCCCTCCCCTCAAGTCACTTCCTACAATTTCTAAAATCCCAAAGTGAAAAGTTTTACATAGTACGTTCCCCTTCAAGTGCCTATATAGGGCATTGCTCTCATCTTCACGTCTAATAATGTAGAGGTGTTCATATATCCTCCTACGGAGAGCCCTTTCAGTTTTGCCTACAAAGAACTGTTGACAGTTCTGACAAACTGCCACATACACTAACCCCTTAGATCCACAAGAGCCCCTTTTCAATGTAACCTTCCTCCTAGGGGACCCTATTTTTATGTACTCAACACCCAAAATGTAAGGACAGTAGGCAGATGATCCACAGTTCCTGGTCTCTCTTGGTAGACCACTTGAATGAATAGGGTGCTCCAATAAACATTTTAAATTATAATTAGTTTTAAATACAAACACAGGTTCTTTACCTATAAAATCCATAAGGTCGCCCGTACTTTTAAACATGACCCAATTCCTTCTCACTATCGGTTTAATTTCCTTACTCAGCTCACCAAATGTTAAAACCAATGCTTGACTGTAATTTTTGTCCCTGTTCTGGACCTCAGGGTTCCCTATAGTTTCAGTTGTTGTTCCCAATAAAGGTTTAAATCTTTTTCCCTATTCATTCATAACTTCCTCACATATGGGGTATAGCATTTGTGTCGGGTAGCCTCTTTCTATAAAGAGGTTTACCAAATCTCTTGACTTGAACATATTCTGGCAAGCATCACCATCTGCCCTTTTACAATATTTCTCTTTGTGCAACCCGGGTGACTACTGTTATATTCCAAATAGTCATTAGAGAAAGTTGGCTTCCTGTATACTCTGGATGTGAAACTTTTTGTCCCTGTCCAAAGCAACAGTTACATCCAAATAATGAATGGAATCCTTACTAAAGTACTAGTAAATTTAAAATAATTACATACTGCTTTAATATAATCAAAAAATTCCATAACGTCCCCATCTTTCTTCCACAAAATAAATACGTCATCCAGGAAGTGGAGGTAGGTCCACCATTGAAATGGGAATTTATTATTAAAAAAATGTTCTTTTTCCCATCTGTACATTACTAAGTTTGCAAAAAGGGGGGGCACAACTAATACCCATGGCTGCCCCTTTAGTCTGTTTAAAAAATTCACCCTCAAATGTGAAGAAATTATTTTTTAAAATAATGTCCATGAGGACCATAACGAAATTTAGAAGGTTACTACTTAAGTCGCATACTTCCAAGAGGGCCTCGTAGAAAAAAAGTCAACTCCTCATAATGGGGAATCGAAGTGAACACGTCTACGATATCAATAGTAGCAAAAGTGTTATTCCCATTATAATAGTCACTTTTAATCCTACTTAAAAAAAATCCCAAGAATCACGTAGGATGTAATAGATGTTCTTCAAATTGCCACTTACTACCCTTTCTACAAAAATACCCAAGGGATAAGTCATACTATTTTCAGAAGTAATAATTAACCTGTAAGGGGGGGGGGGGGGTCGATGATATTTTTGTGGGTTTTCGGTATCCCGAACATAATCGGGATTCTAGGATGGTCAGTACGAAGGAATTCAAAAAACTTCCTCATTAATAACACCTTGTAAAAGTGAATCTTCCAAACATAACTATCTTTTATGAGCAATATTAATCTCATTCAAGGAAGATATCTCATATTTATCATCATCCTGTAACATACTGTAGATTTTATTAGTATAATCTGTCTTCTCCACAATCACCATACCCCCCCCCCCTTATCAGGTTTCATAAACCTCAAGTTAGTATTCCCTCATAGTTCTTTTAAAAGTTGGTTCTCCTCAAATGGCAGGTTGTATTACCTACATTTAAAATTATAGTAGGACTCATAAATCTCCTGTGTACAAACGTTATCAAATGTAGATATTGTAAGGTGTATGGGTGGGTTAAAACAACTTTTTCTTTTAAAGTGTTAACTGTGGTGGTAAACTAGAAGTACCTTTGAATAGGTACCATAAATTTAACTTCCTTGCAAATAATTTAAAATCCATAATAATCTGTGAAATGTCTCCTTTCCTGTTAGGCATAAATTTTACTCCCTTCTTCAACAGAGAAAAATGGTTCTTACCGATTCCTAACCCAGCATAGTTGAATATATTAAAACCTCTATAACTCAGTAATACCCCATCAAAAGAGGAGATAATTTCTTCCTCTGTGCTGTCTTGGTCAGTCAGTAATAACTGTTCTTCCTCCATTTCTGATGGGAAGCCTTCTGACCCACACACTTGTTCCCCCCTTGATGTTCTAAAAAAATGTCGACCCTTAGGTACATTGCTTTTGTTCAATAACCGTTCAGATCTCCTTAAAATTGGATATTCCTGTTTGTAGTTATCTGACCCGTCATTAATGTGGGTGTGTAGTGGGTGAAACACTTCCTCATTCCCTTTGTTGTTATTCTTATAATACGATCTAGGAAGGGGGGTAAGCTATCTTTGTCCCTGTAATCACAAAAATCCCTGTGGAGTTTCTTGCGCTTCCTTTTCACATTTTCATTCACTTGTTCCTCTATTTTTTGAAAAACAGCATCATATCTGTTGCAATCATCATCAAAATAAACAACATTCACAATAGTTTCATTAATTTTCCTCCTCTTCATCAAATAAGCATTTTTTTATTATTAATACTTATGATAAACTCCATAAGTTCTGTGCCATGCCTGTCAAACATTTCAATTAAGTCTGCAAAACTCAGGGTCTTCTTCCATTAACCCATTAGGAAAATGGTAGACCCTCAGTCCCTTAGGTACCCTCTTGTTCTTAATGCTTTCATTTAAGAACACATTGTCACAATGAAGGTTACGTACCTTCACCAGTTTATTTTCCAAGTCCCTCAGTCTCTTGCTGATACCTCCTTCATTTGATCGTGTCCCTGGTGAGGTAGTATTAGTAGGAAAAACGTCAGTATTGAACCAGTCCCTTAGTGTAGATCTCCTTTCATTAATAGTGACTTCCTGCCTTATTTGGCCACATGGAATAGATTCCTGTGTGTTAAACTGTTTATTATAGGTTCATAGGTTTATACTAGGCTATCTGCCCCAAGGCATTTATAAGCCTAGCCCGAATTTTTGTGGCTTACGCCACCCCTTATATGAAAAAATACTGTACCCATTAGTTTGTTGTGCCTCTGTCCAGCAGTGACACAGAGATGATTCCCGGGGTAAACCTACGATCTCCCATCCACAGGTCAAGATTTCTCTTGAACAGAGCCAGCGAGGTGCTCTGCCTCACATGGACCGGGACTCTATTCCACAGCATAGGGAGTCTCTGAGTGATAAATCTATCCCTCCAGCACGTCCTATTTATATCCATGCTAAGGTTTAAGTCGCTTGCTCTAGTGGTTTTGGTGGATTTGGATTTTTTGAGGTGGAGCATGTCCATTAAGTCCGGGTTGGACATGGCCTTGTATGTCAGGCACATGTCACCTCTGAGCAGACGGTATGCGACTGAATAGAGCTGGAGTTTCTTCAATCTGGCAGCATATGACAGATTTTGGAGTCCCTTTATCCTTTTGGTGAGAAACTTTTGGGGTCTCTCCAATTGCTGCAGATGTCGGGCGAGAATGGGGCATTGTACTCGATCATTGGTCTGATAAGTGAAGAGTACAGGGGAACAATGACCTCACTAGATCTGGATGTGAATCCCTTCATGATCAGGTGGGCAATGTAGAAGGTCTTTCTAACCACTTTAGCAACGTGAGTGTCAAAAGAAAGGCCACTGTCAACCTGCGTCCCCAGGTCCCTGATAACCTCTTCTGTGCTTAGTGGATTGCCACCTATATGGTAGCTTGGGGTTACCTTGTTTTTCCCGAAGGGTATGACTATACATTTTTTGGCATTTAACTTCAGGCCATGGCTCCGGCACCAGCTATCTGTTTCCGTGAGTCCCTTCTGAAGGATATCCGTGTCCGATGCACTTTCCACTATGGCGCCCAGTTTGCAGTCGTCTGCAAACTTTGTCAGCCAAAGACCTCCCATGTTGGCCTGTACTTCTGAGAAGTAGATGCCGAACAATAGGGGGCCAAGGACCGAGCCCTGTGGGACACCACTTGTGACCGGCTTGGAGTCTGACATAGCGCCAGCAACTCTAACCCTGTGGGTTCTGTCCTTAAGCCAGTTTGCAACCCATCTTGTGATATATGGGTTTACATTTAAGCTGGTAAGTTTTTTTACAATACCCGAGTGGGGTATTGTGTCGAAAGCCTTTGCAAGGTCAAGGTAGGCTGTATGAACTGCCTTTCCCTCATCAATAGCCTTGGTGACTGTTCAAAAGGCATGATCTTCCCTTGACGAAGCCAAACTGGGTCGGGTCCAATGTCTGCAAGTCCCCTATATCTTTGTTTATGAGCTCCATTATGATCCTCTCCATAGCTTTGCAGACTAGACTTGTTAAGCTTATGGGGCGGTAATTACCAGGGTCCGTAGAGGCACCACCTTTGTGGAGTGGGACCACAGTTGCCGTACGCCATTCCTTGGGCACGTATCCTGTGGTAAGGCTGAGATTAAACAGCTGCCTTATGTGTGGGTTTAATTCCTCATTTAGCTCGTGTAGCACACAGCCGGGGACACCATCCGGTCCCATTGATGCTGTGTTTTTAGCTTTAGAGAGAGCAGCTTTCACCTGCGCATTTGAGATGTCTGGGAGGCTACACTCTGCTGGGATAGTTATCTCTCCTTTAGGGGAGGGGGGTGAAGTTTGCACTGAACCTGTCTGCCAGTATGTTGGCAATGTCTGTGGGTTCAGTGATTTTTGTATCATTTTGGACTAATTCTGAGCATATCTGGGAGTTTCCACCCAGGTTCCTAACATAGCTGAAAAAGGCCTTATGATTGTCCTTTGAATCCATGGCAATTTTTCTCTCAAAATTGGCCTTAGTTGATTTTATGAGTGCTCGTATTTTTTTACTAATAATGATCAGGGGTGACTTCCCTTTTATGGATTTTGTTCTATCATGTAATAGCTTTCTCCTCTTATTGTAAAGTTTGTTAATGGCAGAGAGTCCACCAGACTGGACGTTTGCCCTTTGTGGAAAGAGTCTTGGTTTTATTTTGGATTGCCTGATCCATGCAGTCCTGGAGGTGTTCATAGAAGGCATTTGTAAGGGCTTCCGCAGCTTGGGTTGTGGTTTCCACTGACTCAGGGGCCTTGAAGGATACCACACCAGTCTTGAGTAGTGTGAAGTTTGCTTTAGAGAAGTTCTTCACTGTCGTCTTTTTTGTTTGGGGTGGGGGCGGGATGTGGATTTCCAGTGAGATTAGTTTATGATCAGATCTCACCAATAAGGGATATACTTCCAGTGTGGAGCATTTTGTCCCCATGTTTGTGATAATGAGATCTAGTATATTTTCTCCTCTCGTGGGAACAGTGACTAGCTGTTCCATGGCATTTGAATTTATGAACTCCAGGAACCGTTGGGCTAGAAAGTTAGGGCTTGAGTAATGTTCCCAGTCTATATTCGGGTAGTTGAAGTCACCCAATATGATGGTGTTTGGACATACATTTATACCCTCCAGTGTCTTCAGGAAGGCTGTGTGGTGTTCCTGAGTTTGAGAGGGTGGCCTGTAGCATGCTACAATTTGTAGAGCAGTTTTGCCTATGGTTAGTTGCTCCTGGATGGTTTCCGAAGCTTCGTGCGTTGCCACCAACCTGGAGGTGTGGGTATCCTTTATGAATATGGATACACCCCCTCCTTTTGTGGTGTGGTCCGGGTTTTGAGGCCGGAATGCATGATATGAGGTAAAACCTAATAGTGCCGGGGTGCTCTCAGGAGCCTTGAACCTGGTTTCAGTTACAGCACAGACATCGATGTTCTCCATATTGAGAAGGGCCTCGAGTGCGTGCATTTTGAGATTTAGACTTCTGGCATTGAGCAGCATTACCCTCAGTTTCTTCCCATTTTTGTTTTCTAGGGTGGTAGGTTTAGAATTTGAGCCTTGCCTAAAAAGGCACTATAGGGGTGGCAAGAGCCTTAGCCAATATCCGAATCCCAGGGTGACAGGTGCAAGCCGTCCCTTGCGAAGCAGCGTGGCTTGTCAAGCATGTCATCCCAGGCAGACAGACACTGGATCCCCTTTGAATGACACCAGACATTAAGCCAATTGTTAAAGCTGATCATCTTGTCTCTATATTGTGGCATCATTCTTGGTGAAGGAAGGATACTGCTCAGGGTTAGGGTCATACCTGCCTGGGCTACATAATCAGAGAGCTCCTCTATGTCTCTTTTCATGTAGTCCAGGGAGGTGCGTCTCAGGTCGTTCACACCAGCATGGACAATGACTGTGTCATATTTGTACTTGCCGTGGAGTGACCCGAGTGCTTGTGTTATGTGGCGGATTCTAGCGCCCGATAGGCAGCTTACTGTGACCCTCTCCTTGTTCAGCCTGGTGAGTGGGACGTCAGTGTGTCTGACTATGGAGTCACCTATGACAAGTATGTTTGGTGTTGTATTTGGCTTTAAGGGCTGTGACTGCTTTGCACACTGCTTTTGTGGTTTATGTGTTGCTTGTGGGGTGTCTTGAGGTAGCAGTTGTTTGGGTGTCTGCTTTGGAGGCCTCTGCTGTTTAGGTAAATTTTACTCAGAGCCTCCGAGTATGTCTTTGTGTGTTTATGTGTTTGATTCAGTGGTGTGGTAGCATTATGTGAGGCTGGTTTTGTGGTGTGTGTAGTTGCCTTCTCCTCCTGTCTGGTCTTGCCAGTCCTGAGTTGAGAGAGCTCAGCCTCCAGTTTGGCTAAATAGCTGCATCTCTCGCAAGTATTTGTGTTATGTGGGAGGAGGAGAGGGTTGTCTGTGTACATGAGGCAGTTATAACATTGCCTCAAGATTCCCAGATTCACCAGCTGGACCGGAGAGGAGATTGACAACTGACCTTTGGACATGCTAGAATAATATTGGGAATTCCTTAATAATTGAAAACAAGGGCCAGTGGGGAGTGAGGGTGTAGTGCTTTTAATTTTTAGTGCTGACTTACATAATTGCTTTAGTGAGCAAGTGCCAGGTAACTTGAGTGCAATGTGTTACAAGTAACTAAATGCAAAAACGACAAACAGTAACTTTCTTTCAAGTGAAACAAGGAAATAAGTACAGTAAGCAGTGCAGATATCACTAGTGATCCACAGAAGCGCTGAGAAGCCGCGTATTAGGTGGAATTAGCTTCCAGGGAAATAACAAGCAAACAACAAGCATATAAACAAAGCTAGATTCAGCAGGCCTGGATCTAGTCTATGCTAGAGCAAACAAGGTGTACCAATTTCAGTAAGATACAGTTCAAATATTCAGGCACTATAAACCTTTAACCAGAAATTCCCAGCTCAGAAGGGCAGAGTCCAGCCTCTTCTCCCACAAGAGTGCAGACCACGAACCTTCTTAATGTAAAATAACTGGCCTGAAGCCCAAGTGCCTAAACCAGAACTAATACACTTGGACACTGGGCTCTCAATCAGCAGTTCCCAACTTAGAAGGATGAAAGCTACCTGTCCTGCCACCACAGTGCTTGCCACAAACCTTCCTAATGTAAAACAACTGGTCTGAAGCCCAAGTGCTTAATCCAAAAGGCTTAGAATGATAGCTACACTTTAATCAAGTTACAACCAAGCAGTAATAAATACAATTGAATACTTTAGAGAATGTCTGGATTAGTGCTCAAGTTACACAAACAACGCTAGATCCAGCAGGCTCGAATCCAGTCTATGCCACAGCAAACAAGACGCACCAACTTCAGTAAGAAGCAGTTCAGATATGCATGCACTATAAGCCTTTAACCAGAAATTCCCAGCTCAGAAGGGCAGAGTCCAGCCTCTCCTTATACAAATCACAGTGAGTGAGATTATCCCATGCAAAAAGAAAAATGCATCAAAAGGAATTAAAACTTTTATAATCAGGGTCTACCTTTAAGACTTCACAGAGTTGATTACTATAACAGTGCAAGTCCACAGATATGTCTAGAGGCCAACGCTTCCAATGATAAAAAATTTGGCTGTGACCATTATTAGAACCTGCACTGACCATTTCCTTTCCACAGAGATGATGTCCAGTGTAAAAGGCATAATTACTAGTATACAAAACTTAAGGTTGATCAGTGGTGCAATATTCTTCCCAAGGGCAAACTGCACTGCAGTATGCATTTTTGTCCAAATGTTTAAGCATAGTTTACATGTCCAAAATATGGGGATATATTTAGTATCCTCCTCACCACATCTCCCTGCTCCCTGACCTCTTTGTTTTAACTGTGCTGCAGTAATGTGTTAGAAGTATTATTTTTTTAAAATGAGTAAACCATAGATGATGCAGAGTGGACTAACAGGATGGCCCAGCAGAGATTATATTCCATGTATGACACTCAACTTACAAACCTAGAAAACTGGACCATTGAGTGTGGTTTTATCATCCATACTTTAGCACATGAGGAATTAATTCTGTAAGCCTCTTCAATGCCAATACCTAGTGCTGCAAGACAACATTCTGAAATTTAACAGCCTTCCCCAGACTATACAATTGTAAACATTGCCACAATGGTAGTGTAGCTTTATGACATCAAGTTCTACACTGGGACAATGTGAAAAGACGTTTGTTTTGAGTAGTACACTGTCACTGCAGTAGATAATACTCCCCTCAATCCAGCCCCACCATAAAATTGAACAAACAACTTTAATGTGTTCAGCCAAATAAGATACCAGCCATACCAGCCACTTAGATCATCAGTAAGTATCCCTTTCACTCATGTGGCTCTAAGGACACATTCAAGACTCCCTAGGTCCCAGACCCTAATCCTTTTTCTGGGAAGAAGAGCATTTAACTGCTGGGATATTAAAGAGAGTACAGGAAATAACCATAGAGTTTACAGGACTAGTTTGTGCTGCAGCCTGTTGCATGAAGTATGAAGCTGTGCCATATCTCTGCAGGTTTGGCAGGCCAAGACCTCTATACTTTTTATGGCCCATCAAACCTTCCTGAACAGCCTGAGTTGGGTATTGTTTGATATGTGGGAAAGAATTTATTTCTCTAATATTGGTGTTAAAGGATGGCGAGACTTCTGGGGTACAGTCTGCTTAAAACAGACATTTTGGCACTACAAACATCTTAATGGTGGTAACATGGGCTAAAATATGGAGCTTAATTTTAGTCCAAAAAAAACTTATTCCTACATTCCAATAACAGTAAATGAATGCCCAAATATATATGGACAGTAGCCCATTTAATTCCATAATGGCTCATCTCACACTGCTATGCTGACTTGCTAGTATTCAAGGGGAATAAACAAAATTTTAGTTAATTTTAAGTCCCGTTAATGTGGTGACATATCAAAAACCTGTAGCACCTCTGAAGGTGTTGTAGATGGTTAGTAAGTCATACTGTGCAGTCATCTACAAAGCAAGGATTTGTACATGTATATATATCTGATGCTTCTGCCTGACGTAAACTCAGACCTTCTACCACTAAGACAGAGAAGTGGCAATCATTTGCATCCCTTGCCTACTGCCTTTAAAAGTTCAAAGACTGTGAAGCTAGTATTATTTGTCACCACTCTAGCTAATGGATTTACAAAAAGTAACAAACACTGAGTTACAAATGACTCAGCAATCAGCATGTTCTCTAAAACAAGCCACAAATAATCCCAATGTAAACAGCTGAAGGCCTTATTAAAATCGATAAAGAGCCACACTGCTCGAAGACTGACATGTTGACTACTTTTATAAAGAATCAGAGTTCCAAGGATGCTGTTTACCTCTCGCAAAACCTCGCTGGATGGTATACAGAGCTGTAGGTATAACCCTCTCCAGCCAATTTTCTAACATCTTGGCAGGAATTTTAGTTTCCACTGGAATAGCTATACAGGTCTGTAATAAAGGGATCCGAATGGAGAGATAAGTCAGCAAGCAAAGGACAGCAGTATTGCAGGAAATGAATTCATCCACAAGCCTTGGTGAATACCTTGAAGAATGGACCCCGTTTTCCATGAAATCTCACCTAGATGACACTGATATATAGACTGTACTTTATATACCATATATTCTGGAGAAAAATGTTAAAAAATAAAAAAGATAGCTGGGTGCACAAGACCCAGGACAAAAAAGTGCCCAATTCTGGTAGGTGAACTGGTGCCAGGACTGGGAAAAAATGACAGTGTAGAACCCTCAAGACATAGAAAACTTCCTACAATGGAGCTAGACCAGGCCCAGGGGGAGGATGCACCCCCCTGTTGTAGAAGAAAATAGTCCACAAAATTCACAAAAAATGAGAGGTCAAAAAAGAGCCATAAAGATGATACAGTAGACTGAGGATAAGAAAGAAATAATGTATTGTTACTACTATGCAAGAAGCCCAGAATTTCCAGACACAAGCTATACAAAAAAATTGAGAGAGAAATTAGAGGAAAGAAAAATACTTCCACAAGAAAAATTGTCAGAAGCTTCAAACAAAAACTTGTGTTCATTAATACAACAGACTTATGAAAAACATTACATAGACCAAGAAACTTTGGGCTGTTTGGAAAAAAAAAGCGACTGAAGAAGTGCGAATATATAAAGAACAACATCAAGAGACTTTTGAAAGGTATAAAAAATATGTATATAAGAAATATGGATGTGGGAAAGATAAGTATAAGAAATATGGATGTGGGAAAGAGAGATCTAATTTGGTGCAATACTTATGCAAAGGAGAAAGCAAAATTAAACTGACAAAGCCCCAAAGATACTGAAACAGAAATACAGGCAAAGACATCCAGATATGGAAAAGTTCACAATAAAATAATAAGATCATAAAGAGAGAACACAGAACAGAAGATTAGTAAAGTAGAAGTCAAAAAAGCAGAAGATGAAGTTATGGAATACTTATGACGTGAAGGATTTAGTGCAGAAAGTCTAACAGGTTACATCAACATCATGATGGAACAATGATTTCCCAAAGTACGGAGGAAACAGGAGCAGGAGACATCTGAAGAAGAAATATGGACATGGGAAAGAAAACAGAGATTTAATATGGTGCAATATTTATGCAAAGGAGAAAGCAAAACTAATCAATACAAAATACATGATAAAGGACACATTATTATTCTAGGGGTAACAATTCAAATGGGGATATAACAGGGTGATTCTCTGTCACCACTGCTCTTTTGTCTTGCCCTTAACCTATAAAGTAGTCTACATAACAGATTACATTATGGCTACAATTTGGCACTCAGAAAACAACAAAGTGTAAAAACTTCTCATCTTCTTTTTGTAGATGATTTAAAAGGTTTACCATCATAATACTGAATGACAAAATGTCTATCATTTTGTCAGAAAATTACATCCCAACCCAAAACATTGAATTGTCAAAATGTCTACAATCATTACATTGAAAAATCAATGAGATCAACTCTATTTTGCAGGGGGGCTATGCCCCCCCTGTGCCCCCCACACCCCCCTACTTAAATATAGCAACTCTGAGATCGCACTACAGTGCAGAAATGGGCAAATTTGATAATTTCGACATTGTGAGTTTAGACTAATTTAATTTCAACGTTTTGAGCATTCAATATAGTGTGTTCAACCAATTCAGTTTGAACCATTTGTCATTCAATATTATGATGGTAAACCAATTTAAAACTATATAGTTCATCAGATGAGGAACTCAAAGTACAACTATAAGTGGTCAAAACTTTTTCAGATAAGAATGTCATCTTGATAAATGTGCCAAAGAAGCCTTTAAATCAGTAAGAGGGAGAGTATACATATTTGGGAACTCGTGAAAGAACAACAATAAAACCTAAATAAATGCAAACAAAACTTAGTTAAGGAATATTTTAAAAGACTTAAATTAATATTGCAAATACCACTGACATCTAGGAACAAAGTCCAAGTTATAAATCAATTTGCTCTTCTGCCCTAACTTACAGTTTTGGAGTGACTGACTGGCCCAAAAGGTGGTGGATAGGTTGGACAGGAAAACGAGAAAGATGCTTCATGCTCATCAGATGATACCAATACATTCCCCATTCTGATGGAGGTACAGGCCTCCTCAAATTTGATTACATGTATAGACCTGCAATCATGGAACTGCAAACATGTCTGCTGATTTCACAAGACCCAAACATAGTGAAAGTGTTGAAACATGAGGAAAATAAGTCTAAGATGACCTCCCTGCTTAGTTTAACAAAAGCACAGCAGCATCAAGCAAGAATGGAAATCAAACCAAAAGTAGATAAAAGTCAGGCAGCAACTGAATGTGCCAAAAAAAAAACAAAAGAAAACATATAAGGTGAAGGATCAGATGAGAAGGCAAGAAATGTGGAAAATGCATAAATATAGTTGCAAGTATAGAAAGTTCTTGGAACAACCTCATGTCGATCAGGATCAAATGCAAGAATGGTTAAGGAGAGGTGAATTTAAACCAAAGATGAAAGGTTAATATTGGTGGGCCAAGACAGTGGACAATGTACACGTTGGTTTACAAAGTCTGTTGAACATGTCGGAGACGCAGACAAATGTAGGTTTTGAAAAACAGAATTGGAAACAGTTGCACATCTTGTTGCTGGACATGATATACTAATGGCAGGACTGTATACTGAAAGGCATAATAATGTGGCAAGACTGTTACATTGGGGATTGCGCAGACATTATAATACTGAAGTAGCTGTAAAACACTGGAAACATGAGCCAGAAAGCATCATAGAAAATGATGAAGTTTATCTCACATGGGATCATCCATTACCAACAGTTCAAGAACTAGATAAGAGAAAAACAGATATAGTAGTCCATGAAAAGAAGACAAAAGTAGCACTGATCATTGAAATTGCTACACCCAGTAACTAGTGTCTTATGTACTGAAAGATACAAAATCATAAAATACGAGGATTTGCAAGCAGAAATGAGGGAAATGTGGAAGAAAGATGCCCACAGAGTTCCAGTAGTAGTAGGAGCAATAGGTATTATAAAAACAGAATGTACAGTCATACTTAGATAATACTACCGATACATGTAACTCCATAAGAATTGCAGAAGTCACTACTGGACACACTGCAAGTGCTCAAAGATTGAAACAATACAAACTGCATGAACATTAATCATACTTTGACTTAGGAATAGGGTCCATTCCCGTCATGGTATTAGAAACCCAAACGACTTGGAGAAATTAAAAAAAGGTCTGTAACTCTGTAGGTCTGAAAGATTTTTAACTTCCTTGGGGAAGGTAACAATGTTAGCTATCCTTGCTTGATAGTGTAAAGCATAACTCATTTTAATTCCATAATAAACACTGAAAATTACAGGGGTGAATTACACTTCAGCAGGGATTCCATCTGGGTCTGGGGATTTCCTCGAATCCATGGCTTGAATGCTTGGCTTAAGTATACTAACATCAAAGGTTGGCTTAATAGCTTTTTATCAGAGCTGGTTACCTGAGGTCATCGGATGGTATGGTTGGTTTGTTAAAAGTAGGCGGGAGTCCATACAGAATTCGATAGTGTGTCTGCAAAGCCAGATTAATTTTGGGTGTTGAATATACTAGTTGCTCTCTGCTAGCCTTATTTTGTTATTTAAGTTTGATGACCAGAAGTCCACCGGGTCAAGAAGAGTGTTTTCAGTGGAGGCCCTGGAAGAAAAGCTCCACAATAATTGCAAGTTACAATTCACATGTTACAAAAGGACATAGTTCATACAGCTAATTAAACATTTACAGATAAGCTCCATGATATTTGCAATTGGCTTGATACAATGTTACAAAAATGAAGAGACATAATTCAATACAGAAATTTCAACATTTACATAAAGTGAATATTTTTGTTATAAACTCAATTGTAGGTTTAACATTTCAAAATATATAGCTATTAGCCATTAGTAGGTTAGGAAAATATTATGCATGGAGAGGGTAATAGTATAACTGAGATTGGAGAGTATAGTACAATAGATATTAGAGGAAAAACTAGTTTTTGGTAGGGGAGGGATTGTTTTGAGTGGGATGAAGTAATAGTAGAGGTAGCTGGATGAATCAGTGCAAGGTGGAATGAGGGGGGGATAGGTTTAAGTTGGAGCGTGGCAAGGGCATTCCAATTTGGAAGAAAGATGAGAGAGTAGCTCAGATTTGAAATTTGTATGGTTAGGTAGGTTGCATAGGTGTGTGAGGAGAGAGTTCCACTGTTTAGCTAAGTGGGACAGCAGTAGATGGCCAGTAGGTCGTGCAGGTTTGTGGACCTGAAGGAGATTTTGGGTTTTGGATCTGAGTGAGCGGTTGGGAATGTAAAGTTTTAAGGAAGTAGCGAGAGCTGGGCAGTTGGCAGGTTTAAAGATGAGCTTGTGGGCAATGGTGAGTTGTAGGTAACTGAGGTAGTCGGGTAGTTCAAGCCAGTTGAGGGTGAGGAGGGAGTGGCAGTGGTGGGATGAGTTTTTTGAATTGGTTGCAAATTTGGAGATCTTGTGGTCGCAGGATTCAAAGGCCAAGATGGAGATTGGTGAAAAGGGGGGCACCATACATAAGGGAGGGGAGTAGTAAGGTTGATGCAAGAGTTTGATGGGTAAAGGGGCTTAATAAGTGGTTGTACCTGTACAGGAGACCTATCTTTTGGTGGGTTTTCTCGATTGCGGAGTGGATGTGGGTGTCAAATTTTAGTTCTTCATCAATAATGATGCCAAGAAGCTTGGTGATGTGAACGATTTTAAGGAGGGTGCTGTTTTGGCTCTGTATGGTGTATGTGGATTTGTCAATGGAGTTTTTGGTAGGGGAAAAAAACATTAGTTTGGTTTTATTTGCATTTAGTGCCAGATGGTTAGACTGCATCCAGGTTTCTGTTTTGGAGAAGGCTAGTTGGGTTTTTGCTAGGAGCTCGTAGCATAATGTGGTGGGATCTCATTTTCTCTCCCTCATTTTCTGTGCTAACAGCTTAGAGCTTTGAATTTGCATTGCCCAAAATAGTTTTCATTTTTCATCTCTGTTGCTGAAGTAAAAACTACACAGCTCTAGCTTCATTTTTAACATTTTAATTGTATTCCAAATGGATGAGCTCTTGCAGCCACAAGTTGTATATTGGTAGGTGAGGGCTTTCATTGTTTCAGTATATGATGTTAATTCTTCGAATGACCCCTTGTTTTGCAAACCTTTGTGTCAGGTGGGTAAAACCCTTTTTAAAAATGCTCCCATTAAGTTAGTTCCTATTTCCTCTGTCTGCCAATATTTTTTCACCTGTTGTGGGGTCTGCTGTAATAAATCTGGATTTGTGAACAAAAGCAAACTCACCTTCTTCAGCTTTTCTATCTGTACCCCCAAAAAATTAGCACAGCTCAAAACCACCTTACTTTGGTCACAGGACATCTAGAATTACCTCTACAGTTTCCATTCTATCAATGAGTTACTAATCAGAAAAACAATTCTGCTAGCTGTCCTTGTGCGAGGTGCAAAGTATTTGAATTCTTGTACATCTGTCCATCAAACAGTCAGCAGGAGGTAGGTGGGGCAGACCTAAGGGTCTCAAAGAGCACCTTCTCCTTATATGGAGAAGGGCATGGTCTGTGGGCTAGGATACCCTCTAATGTATCAGTTCTACAATCCTGCCAAATGTGATATGATCTGCAGGGTTGGGTCTGGGTATGAGCGAAGTGAATATAGCTGATTCTGTATGTGCGTTTTCTGGGTGGGTTTGGGGGAGTCATCTGAATCACTGGAAAACTACACAATCTTCTTAGTGAGGCTTTCAAGCCCACTCTGAACCTGGGAAGGATGATGAAGGCAAGGAAGTGCAGACTGAGGGATGTCTAGGGGATGGGGAAAAAGTCATACAAGCATCCCCAGTCTTATCATAGGTAGACACTATCCTCCCTATTCTATGACATCGAAATCCAACTGCAAATCTGATGGTACTGTAGACCTCCAAACCAGTACCACACTGGTCCCCACCAAACTGAATGTCAATGGCATTGAGGAAGGAAGCACATAATGCCAAGTGACCACATGACTCTGACATAGAAGTTGGAGCAAAAACCTCAAAAGCACAGACCCCTGACACTGAGAATGGTGCCAAACAAGTACGAGCCAAGGACTGTACAAAGGGGCCAGTGTCAGTGGTTCGGCACAGTCTTTATCAACTCCACTATCCTCAGAATCGATAAGTCAATACATTAAGATCAGTACCTTAGGATCCAATCCCCTCAAAGCAGGTGTGAGAAGTTTTGGGAGAGATGACGGCTCCTAGAAAACTTGTACAGAAATATGGACTGGTGGCAGAGCTTGCCTGAAAACAGATGTTGGGGCCAATCTGACACATCCTACATAGAGTGAATGAGATGAAATGACACCTATTTCAATTTGCTCCTTCATGAAAGCCCTCATCATCCTGTCCCAGTTTGTATCAGGGGAGAGCTGTGTAGACCTGAACAAGACAGCTGGGATACTTAGAAACACAGACAGATCCTGTTTTTAGGATTGACTGCTCGCTTGTTCATTCTGCAGAGCAGTATGGAATAATAAGAAGTTATGTACCTACCATAACGTTCCATGTTAGTTGTCTTCTCTCGCCTTCTTTCTTGCTTGATGGGTTCGGAGCCGATCCCTCGGCTCGGCACTTGCTTTAGCTCGAGAACTCCTTTTACCAGCTCGAGGCAGCCCCATATCCCATGATGCAAGGCAGGAAGTACCCAGATCTCGTTTGTTGACAAAAGGGCAATAACACCAAGCATAAAATACTTCCCAAAGGAAGAAGAAACTTACAGATGGAAAAAGGACCAGGTTTGAATGGTCTTTAGCATAATAGTTTCTTATACAAGGTCTGTCCAGGCCAGGGGAAGGAGGGAGGGTCGCAAGAAAGAAGGCGAGAAGACAACTAACATGGAACGTTATGGTAGGTACATAACTTCTTAATGTTAAGTTGTCAATCTCGCCTTCATTCTTGCTTGATGGGACGCGTCCTAGCACCTCTATCCTGGGTGGCTCAATGGAACAAACTCTTGAGGACTGTAGAGCCAAAACTGGCTCTGTCCCTGGAGGCCAAGTCCAATTTGTAATGGGAAACAAAAGTGTGAGGAGTGGCCCAAGTGGCGGTTGCACAAATAGTGTCCAAAGGCAGTCTAGCTTGAAAAGCTGTAGAAGTAGCTAAACTCCTAGTTGAATGTGCTTTAGGTTTTGAGCACAGCTGTTTTCCCCTGAACGTATAAATTTCAGTGATGACCGAAGAAAGCCATCTGGACAAAGTCACTTTAGAAACAGGTAGGCCTTTTTTATTATCCGCATAGGAAACAAAAAGTTGATCAGATTTTCTAAATTTTTTGTTCTGTCCAAATAATATCTGAGCTGACGGTGGACGTCAAGATAATGTAGCTTTGTTCAGCTCTATCTGAATAGTTAGGAAAAATACGGGAGATCAATGGATTGATTCAGATTGTTTTTGAAGCGACCTTAGGTAAAAAGGATGGATTAGTTCTCAAGGATACTCTGTCTTTGTGAAAAATCAAATAGGGGTCGAACTGAAAGAGCATGAAGTTCAGACACCCTCCTGGCAGATGTAATAGCCACTAGGAATAAAGTTTTCCAAGAAAGATATTTCAGGGAACAAGAAACAGCTGGCTCGAAGGGGAAGAATCAAGGATGTCAGCACTAAATTTAGATCCCACTGAGGAGGAGGATTCCTGATTGGAGGCTTTAGTAGGAAAATTCCTTTCAAGAAGGCCCTGCAGAGCCTATGGGACATAATATTATGATCTGCTATCCCGACATGAAAATTAGAAATAGCAGCCAACTGAACTCTGACTGTTGAAGAAGAGGAGCCTGCATGAAAAATCTCTGCTAAGAAGTCCAGAACTGCCTGAACAGGGGCAGTAAAAGGATCAATATTTTGGGCCTTAGCCCAATAAGAGAAACGTTTCCATTTGCTTGTGTAAATCCTCCTGGTAGAGGATTTTAGTGAAGCTACTATGATATCTCTAACTGGGTTAGAGATCAAAGGAAGCCTGGCTAAGGAAGGAAGTGGAGCAACCATGCTGTGAGGTTGAGAGAATGGATTGACCGGTGCAGCTGACCGGATTGGTGAATCAGTAGATCTGGCACTGGGTCCAGATGCCACGGCTGCACCAAAAGGTGACGATGGAGGAACGGAACCAAACTTGTCGAGGCCAGTAAGGGGCAATGAGAATCAATTTGGCTCTCAAAGCGGTAGCTTTCTGGATCACCTGAGGGATCAGAGGAAATGGAGGAAGGCATAAAGAAGTCCCTGGGGCCAATCCTGGGTCAGAGCGTCTCTGGGGGAATGGCCTGATAGAGGGAAGAGGCTGAAGAAGTCTGGACATTTGCTGTTTTGGGGAGTAGCAAAAAGATCGCAACATGGACGACCCCATTCCAGAAAAATCTCTTCCGCTATGGATTGCTTGAGAGACCACTCGTGAGGCATGAGAATAGCTCTGCTCAATCTGTCCGCTATAATGTTGGTTTTCCCAGGGATATGCGTTGCTACCAGAAACCGATGAGAGGAGATCGCCCATTGCCATAGTCTGAGCGCTTCTCGACACAAGGGGTAGGACTTGGTTCCGCCCTGTTAGTTGATATACCAAACTACAGACATGTTGTCTGTGAGGACTGCAATTGTCCCTACGGGAAGAAAGTCGTTGAGGGCTTGCAACGTTAAAAGCACTGCTCTCATCTCCAGGACATTTATGTGCAGATGGTACTCGAACGGTTGCCACGTCCCATGAACCATCCTGCCCTGATAATGACCCCCCCCACCCGATCAGGGAGGCATCCGTGGTGACAGTGGCTATCGGGGACGGAGGTACAAAGCACCTGCCTTGGTGAACCTGAAACGATGTGATCCACCAAGCAAGATGTTCTTTGCATGTTTGTGTCACCAGAATCTGGTGACGCATTGGGAGTTGCTGGTATGACCACTGTGTGAACAGCATCCACTGAAGGAGGCGCATGTAGAATCGAGCCAGGGGAAGAAGAGTGATGGCCGCAGCCATGAGACCTAATACCTTTAGAACCATTCTGGCCTGTACCTTCTTGCTGGCCAGAATGATCCTGACATGAGTCTGAATGTCTGAAACTCTTTGTTCTGTAAGGGTAGCTGACATCCTAACAGTGTTTAAGTTTGCGCCTATGAAGGTAATAGACTGGCAGGGCGATAAGGATGACTTTTCAAGTTGACTGAGATGCCCAAATGAGAACAAAGGTCTATTGTGTAATCCCTGGCTTGTATAAGCTGATGCCTGGTGGTGGCTGACAGGAGCCAGTCGTCGAGATACGGAAACACCTGGAATCCTTGACGTCTCAGGTGAGCCGTGACCACTGCCATGCATTTGGTGAACACTCTGGGGCTGTAGTGAGACCAAAGGGCAGGGCTCTGAACTGGAAATGACTGATCCCCAGCCGAAAGCGGAGAAATCTCCTGAGCGTCTGTGAATTTTGATGTGATAGTACGCATCCTGAAGATCTATTGAGCACATCCAGTTGTCCTTCTGTAAGAAGGGCAGAATTGACTGAAGAGTGACCATTCGGAATCTTGTCTTCCTGACAGACTTGTTGAGTCTGCTGAGATCCAATATTGGTCTCCAGTCTCCCGTCTTTTTGGGGACCAAAAAGAACCTTGAGTAGATTCCGGGCTCTGAATGGTCTATTGTAACTGGCTGAATGGCTCTTTTTTGCAGTAGTTTTGCGATTTCTAACTCTGCAATGTCCCTTAGACCGGGTGGTACATCTGGAAGGGAACTTGAAAGGAAGGGACTTTCCTCGAAAGGAATTATGTAACCCTTGGATATGATCGACTGTACCCATCTGTCTTGAGTGAGGGAATGCCAGGCTTCTGGGTACAGTGATAATCTTCCCGACTGCCTCCAAGGAGGGACAGCCGGGCAACACCTCAGGGATGCTGAAAAGGCTTCTCAGGAAGAGACTCCCTGTTGCCCTGGTTCTTCGGACCCCCTCTGCCTCTAGAGCGCGCCTGTTGTTGTTACCCCTCTGCCTCTAGGGGTAAACTGACCACGTGAATCGGCGTGACTCCTTGGGATTTACGGAACCACATCTTCCCACCCTTCTGTCCTTTGGGATAAGGCCTAGAAGGGGTGGAAAACGGACTCCAACAGCAGAAAGAGTCTTGCCGTCCTGCTCACACCTGGTAAAGGTCTCCTTCACCTGAGGGCCAAACAAAGCTGACCCATCAAAGGGAGAATTTGTGAAGGACGCCTTAAAGGGATCCATAAAATCACATAGCCGCATCCAGGCTTGGCGCCTAAGAGCCACACCTGTGCCTGCGGCTCTACTCGCCCATCCGCAGCATAAGATATTAGCCGCATGGAGGAGTTAGCAATGGAATTGAGGGTTCCTAGCTGCGAAGCAATCTTTTCTTGGGCCCCTGCAGCTGTAGGATCCTGAACTACTTCTCCCAGCTCCTTCAGGATATCTCTCTGGAGTCTGGTGAAGTGACAAAGATAATTCAGCTAACGCATAGCAAAGGTCGCTGAGGAAAACATCCGCTTGCATACCTATCCATGGTCCTAGAGTCCTTATTAGGAGGATGGACGGGCACGGAAGGATCTGCAAGTTCCTTTTGGTGGCCACAGCCACCACCATGGCATCAGCGGGACACCCTTGGTAAGGAATTGTTTGTCACTAGGGGCAGTGATAAATTTAGAAGGCCTCCTAGGGACTGGCTCTACAGAGTCAGGAGCTGTCCACGCCTTCGTGCAATAACCTGCATAAGGGGGTCGAAGGCGGAGACACCCTGTAGGTGGAGTGCCGAGATCCAAACGCCTCTAGGTATACTGACTCATCCTCAGAGGGATTGTTGATGGGCCAGTTTCCCTCTGTTTCAGAAGTTCTAGGATGTCTGAGAAGGAGACATCCTCAGAGGGGATCTAGGGATCCCTCTGACTCATCAAAGTCAGTATCCAAGTGACAGACTCAGGGCAGTCTACATGCTTCCTCTTACAAGTCCTCTTCCTAGGAGGATCTCCCGAAACATCAGGAGAATCCTCGGAAGAGGGGGAAATTCCCAATGGGGAAACCTGAGGCGGAGGATCTCTGGGTCCTGTAGCAAGAGAAGTGGCAGAGATGTCAACAGGTACAATAGAGGGAGGAGCTACGGGAAGAGACTGCTGACTGATACCAGTGGCCAGTACACTCTTCATCACCTCGAATGCTCCCCTCCCAGGTAGGTCCGAGAGAACCCGCTCTGAAGAGCTAGGAACTCCAGGGGCCACCGAAAAGGAAGTCTCCGAGGCAGATGTCGGAGCCGAGCTCACCAAGGCCGAGGCTCCAAGGGGAAGAGCGGGTTCGGACAAGGGTCCGATGCCACTCACCCCCTCGGAGGAGACCATGGAAGCCCGACCACCGAATCCCTCTAAGGAAGAGGAGATAAGAGTAGGGGCTGAAGGGACAGAAGGGGGTATCCGTCCTCCAGCCGTAGCAGTAACCATGCCCGAAGACTCCAACTCCAAACTCTGGGGTAGAGTCGAAGGAGGAACTGTAACGGGGTGTGGACCAACAGTCGTCTGCTGAGACGGACTGTGTAGCATCTGGGCCAGTACCTGTGACTTGAGCAATCTACTGACCACTCTCTCTAGGTCATGATCTGACAACCTGGATGGCCTTGAAGATCGGCTCCGATGGCTCCGTTCCGATAGAAGAGGCGAAGCCGGAGCCGAAAGTATCGGCTCCAAGGAAGGAGACCTCGACCTCTTCCTGGAATGGGCCATCGGAGCCGATACTACTGATCCTGTCGGCACCGATTTCTCGGAGCCGGCAGAACGTCTCGATGTATCGGCTCCAGCCGGAGCCGATACAGCTACCAAGGTAATGGTGTCGGAGCCGATCGGAGCCGACACCGATGCCTGTGCCACATGGGCGTCGGAGCCGATCGGAGCCGACACCAATGCCCGTGCCACGTGGGTGTCGGAGCCGATCGGAGCCGACACCACAGTGGTCAAAGCAGATTTAAAGCTTTGTGGATCCAGAATCGGCTCCAGCCGGAGCCGATCTCGACTCTATACGAGTCGGAGCCGAGGCCACAGGCTTAGAAACAGAAGCCTGGGCCTTGGCAGTTTTGGTTGATTTTTGTGGAGCCGACTTAGCCGGAGAGCCCTCCGGCTTAAGAAGACCCCTGAGAATCAACTTATTGCGTCTCTCCTGCAGGACTCTCTGGCTGAAGGAGTGACAAATAGCACAGGAGTCCTGCAGGTGAAGAGGGCCCAAACAGTACAGGCAAGAAGTGGGACCGGCTGTCAGAGACATCTTCTGACAGCACGAGTCACACTTCTTAAAACCTGAAACCCTCTCCTTAGACATGGTGCCTAAACACAACACACCCACACACCAGTCAAAATAAATTAAACTAATACCAAGAGGTATTTAGTAAAAAACACCAACACACACACCCTAACAGGGGGGGGATGGGATAGGGAAAATTGACTGACTAAAAAAAATTAAAAGAGACAGGGATTTCTGTCAGAAAAAGGTTAAAATTAAAATTAAACTATCAAAAAATTAGTTTTAACTAAAAAAAGGGGCTTAAATATCACAAAAGTGAACTACTTACCAGGAGCTGGTAAAGAGAAGACCTCCCAAGCGAAGCGGCAAACGAGATCTGGGTACTTCCTGCCTTGCATCATGGGATATGGGGCTGCCTCGAGCTGGTAAAAGGAGTTCTCGAGCTAAAGCAAGTGCCGAGTCGGAGCCGAGGGATCGGCTCCGAACCCATCAAGCAAGAATGAAGGCGAGATTGACAACTTAACATCTATGGTTTCAGAGTGGGATGGTCTTCGCAATGGAGTCAGTGCTGGCAACAACACTGTCAGGATGGTGGCCACCTGTAATGGATCTACACGAAGAGTGTTGATAGGAGTTGAGTTAAATCCCGTGTCTGGGCTACTTTTAGTCTGTTGTTTGCAGTACAATATTAATAATCGCAACTGAATGACAAAATCAAATGCTTTTGACAAGTCTAGATAAATAGCTTCTGTGGAAATGCTACTGTCTGGACCTGACTGATACAGAAGTATCACTAGGCCTTTTTAAATGTGATCTAGCATGGATAAAGTCATGCTTGGATACGTCAAATGTCTCATGTTATTTTGCTCCTTTTTGTAACAAAAAGGCATAATTTAAAGCACTTTACAAGAGCAAATGTTCAGCTTACTGGATGGCACTTATCAGTTTCAGTTATACATCTGCTGTTCACAGGGATGACATGGTCTGTCCAAATCTTCCATGATGCATTCCTCTTCTAATAGTTGTTGTTGGGGGTCTGACATGAGTTTTTTCAATGAAACCCCGCAGTTTCTTCATAACCATTTTTTAATATAGTGGCCAAAAAGAGAATGCACAACTGCATGCTGTGCACAGGAAACAGGCAGATGAATGCATATTTGGTGACACTGGTCTAGGTAAAAATAAAGTAATCTACTTCTACATAAAGATGTGTCAGACAATAAACAAAATAAAATCCTATGCTGAGCATAAAGAAAGAAACAGGTAGCATGCGAGATAATAGTTGTGTCAACTTACCATAAATGTACATTATCAAGCGTCTACACTGCTGTAGTAATAACTGTATGGGTTTTACTTGCTGTGGCAGCCCTTGGTATGTCCAAGTATCAGAGATGTAATTCCCTCATCCTGGACTGGCGGATGTCCTACACCTGATGTCAGGACATCTGGGTATAAGGACTGTCAGGCAGTATCATCTTACAGGTCTTTCTTGCCTCCAGAAAAGATGGAGCCCCCCCCCCCCCCAAGAGAAGTTCCAGGCCCAGAGCTCAGAACACCTCAAATGTCCTCCCTGTGTCAGGGAAGTATACTAAGGACCTATAAAGGTAGGGGGAAGAGAGAGTGAGACAGGATTGGAAAGAGGTAGGGGACAAAGTTGCCTACTCCAACCTGCATGCATTAGACAGTGGATGGAGGGAGGGAAGATGTGCTGCAACAGTGAAGACATTCCAACATTTACATTTATGGTAAGTAAATGCAACTGTTACATGTTCACTGTGTTTCACTGTTGCAGTAATAATAGTATGGAAGGATTTCCAAAGCGGAGAAAAAAATGGGGGGCTGCTATAAAGGTAGATTTAGGCAGAGGTTAGAATGTCCTGTAGGACTGCAGAAGAAAATCCAGCTCTGAATGTGGAGAACATGGGCAGATTATAGTGCTTAGTAAGTGTGTAGACTAAGAACCAACTGCCATCCTCTACAATTTCACTGGTAGGGACCCCTCTGAATAAGGCACTTATGGTAGCAGTAGCTCTAGTAGAATGATATTTGATATGGAATGGAACTTGCTTTCCATGGTACTTTCAATGCAGTCAAAAATTCACATACAAATAGTTTGTTTGCTGATAGCATTTCCCAATTTGCTACTAGCACATGCTACAAAAAGTTGGTTGGATTTCCTCTCTGCCATGGTCCTGTCGAGATAATATTTGAGTTGCCTATGAACATTAAAGGCATGAAGGATACATTCCCCGTTTTGAGGGCGAGGGGAAAAAGGTGCGGAGGTGAATGGGCTGCTCTATGGTAAATTCAGAAACCACTTTGGGCATTAAAGAGGAGTTAAGTCCCAAGAGAAAATCTGTCCTGGTGAAAAATGACAAAAGGGTTCAATGCACATAAAAATGTAGACAGTTCTGAAACCTGTCTTGCTGAGGTGCTTGCCATTGAAAAAGCTGTTTTCCAGTAAAGAAATAGAATGTCAGCTGTATAAGTCAGCTAAAAGGAGGCAGAGTAAGCTTTTCCAGCATGAAATTGAGATCCCGTGAAGGAGTGGGAGCTCTTCTGGAAAGTCTCAGGTGAATGAGGGGGTGTCAGTAGAGAGGAGGCTGCACAGGAAGACGGGTGGAGATGGCTGAAGAATGAATTTTTTTGGATAAGTAGGAGAACTAACATTTAAAAAACTGAATAAAGTAAACACCTGGTTGATCTCTGCTGTTTTTGGAGAAATATGTTGCTGCTGGCAGCAAACACACTAAACTTTTTCTGTTTAGAATTATGTGATTCACTGGTACTAGGTTGTCTCGTCTGTTTCAAAATGTCCAGTATGTCCAAGAAAAAAACTTGAGAAGCACCTAATGGATCAATCATGCTATCAAACTGCTGAGATTGGGGTGCATAATGGAACCCCTATTGTGTGCCAGAAGGTCCACTTGTTGAGGTAACAACCATGGAGTCTCCCTGCTGTGAAGGAGAGGGTAACTGATGTTGTCTCAGCCAAAAAGGGACAATTACAATCACCCTTGGTCCTTCCTCCCTGACTTTCAATAATACCCTGGGGTGATTGACAAGGGAGGCAAAGCACAAAAAAACAGACCTGTCCATTAAAAGGGGAAGGCATCCATCCTCAAAGTCACTGGATGTTTGGCCCTTGTGGAAACATTTTGAAGTTGGCAATTTTGATCTGAAGCAAAAAATGTATTTCTGGCATACCCCAATCTAGGCAGTTGAGTTAGCTGTTCCTTTTTAAGGTCCGTTCATGAGCAAGTATTGGGATAAAAGATGAAAACCCAAGCTTTGTGCTGAGTCACATAAAGAAATGGTCAGACAGCACAGATGGTTGGAGTGAGTGCCCCCCGTGGTGTGGTCCTGTCTGTATTAGAAGATTCCACATTTCACTGAAAGCAAAGATGCCCTTGAGAACAGCCATCATTTCCTTTAGATTTAGTCCATCTTTTTCAGGAAATGTTGTTCCCATTTGGTTAGAGACAGCTGGTGGTATGTGCTCTCAAAGAAAGGTCTAAGGCATCTGTGGTTGAAGTGAGTTAGTTGAGGGATCCTGAAGGTTACCCCTGGGTTCTGGCTCAAGCAGAGATCCACCACTGAGTTGAGTTTTACGGTTGAGGGATGGGGCTGTGCTGAGTTCAATTATTTTTCAAATATCACTGTATTTTCTACATCTGTAGTCTGGCTAGAGTAAGCATTAAGATGCATGAAGTTAAAAACCTCCTAAGTCTGAAAAACTCCCAAGATGGAAAAAAATGGAGAGGAAGCAGAGACTGAAAGCAGGTGGTTAGGAACACTATCTTTTCCTGTGGAAGGAAAGCTCTTTGCTAGTCTGTGTCTAGTAAAGCTCTCAGAAAGACTAGTTTTCTGGTGGGACAAATTGAGATATTCTATTTCTTTAAGTTCAGTCTGTATCCTAGAAAGGAGAGGATGGTCATGTTTTATCAGGGCAAGAAGAAGCTCCTGAATAGAGTCTCCTTGGACAAGACAATCATCTAAGTAAGGGTAGATTTGAATGCCATTAGTCCTTTAGTATGCTTTGAAGTGTAGATTCTTCTTTGTGATTTTACTATGGGTATATACAGAAAAGCATCTTTTACATCCAAGATGACCATGTAGGATCTTGGGGCTAGCATATGTAGAGGGTTTTTCACAGTCAGCACTATGAATTTTGGAAGCAGAAGAAATTTGTTTATTTTTGACAAATTTAGAATAAGCCTCCATATTCCCTCTTTTCTTTGGACAAGAAAGGGTCTTCAGTAATAATCTTTCCCCTTTCGTGAGACAGTGCCTCCTTGATGAAGCCTTGCTGCAGGAGCAGTCCTACTTGGCTTAGAGCTTCTTTAAGCTAATTTGTAGGAACTGAGGGAAGGCCACTAGGCACTGGAAGGGAAGTGAAGAAGCATTTTGTAATCTTATTGGATACTGAGCACCCATTTGTCTTGGGTATTTTCCCCACTGCTGAAGGAAAAAGAAGTTATGTAATCACCTTAACATTTCATCTGAGTTGTTGTTCTTTGTCTTCAACCTTTGGGTTACCGGATCCAGCACAGATCCAACTTGGCCGCATATCCAGCATCTGATCCGAGCTCAAAGCTCCTCCCCTACCCATAATACCCCATTCTCCTTCCTCCCTTCAGATTGAGTTTGCTGCCCAACTAACTTCTTCACCTGACCCAGCACTTTACTTCAGACTAGCCGTCTGCGTAAGCAAAAAACAGGTAGAGAGTAGGAGGCATGCAGGAGGTGACCACATGCTCAACTCATTACACCACCACGTAGTCTATGGAAGGCAGGGGGAAGGCGGGATGGACGGCTGAAGGCAAATGAACAACTCAGATGGAACGTTTTGGTGAGTATATAACTTCTTTATCTGAAGTTATTGTCTTCATTTGGTCTTCAACCTGTGGGACAGTGTCCGGTCCCCAGCTACTACACACCTGGGAGGCCCTCACATAAGGATATTCTGGATCATGGCAGAGCCAAAGGTGTTGTGTTCCTGGATATGATGTCCAATTTATAATGCGAAATGAAGGCATGAGATGAAGCCAAAGTGGCTGCACAGCAAATATCATCCAGCAATATACATACAGTATCTGTCTGAGATGACATGGTCGACAGACCACGATGCTTTGCCACAGATGGCCTGCACCTGTCGCCCCTGGGATTCCGGATACTAGCTAAGGCTCTTGCTGCCCCTATAGTGCCTTTTTAGGCAAGGTTCAAATGACAAATTCACCACCGTAGCAGGAAAGTACAGTTGTGTACACTTACCATAAATGTAGATGTTTGAGTGTATTCACTGTTGCAGTCATTACATTTGGGGTAATCTGCTGGCAAGGTTGCCCTCAGTCAGCCTGAATAACAAAGTCTTGGGTCCTGCGTCAGTTGCTGTCTCTTCTTCCATGATGTCAGGTCGTCAGGGGTATAGAACATGCAGCTGATGCCATTTTAATCAGTCTTTCTTGCCGCGCAGTGCCTGAAGCAGAAGCAGTTCGCAAGTGCTGGTCGGCAGACTCCTGAAATTTTTGTTTGTGAGTTTTTCCAGCACAAAATTGAGGTACCATGCAGGAGTCGGTGCTCTCCTGGGAGGTCTTACATTTTTGGCCCCTCTGAGGTACTGCTTTAGCAGGGGATGAGAAAAGAGAGGAGGCTCTGTGTTGCAATGAGCCGAGATGGCAGAGGTATGAACTTTTACAGAAGAAAAAGATAGGCCATTGTGAAGCATCTCAGTTAAATATTGCAAACTCAGAGGAATATTGGGCATTGCTGTGTTTATTCCTTGTGCTTGGTTCCAATCACAGAATCTCTTCCATTTATAAGCATAAGATTTTCTAGTACTCAGCCTTCTAGCCTACAAAATGACATCCATGACAGGTTTACTGAGAGATGTGATTGGTGAAATTAGTTGATTAGCCATGCTGCAAGATTCAGAGTTTGGAGCTGAGTGTGCAGAATTTGATAGTTTTGCTGAGACAATAGATGAGGTGTCTGAGGCAAGTACCATGGATGAAGGTGTGACATATTCCTTAGAAGCGGGTACCAGTGTTGGCGAGGCCAGTCCGGAGCAATCAGAATCATTTTTGTTTTTTCCTGTCTGACTTTTAGTAAAACTTTGGAGAGCAGAGGCAGAGGGGGAAAGGCATAGACTGATAGGTTTTTCCAGCTGAAGGGTAGAGCATCCACTTTCCAAGATTTTTTGTGATGAGTTCTTGTGCAGAATTTGTCCAACTGGTACTTTTGGGGAGAGGCAAATAGATCTATGTCTGGGCTCCCCCATTTTTATGTTAACATGCTGAAGATTTGTGGATCCAGTTTCCATTCGTGCAGGTCCATAAGATTTATGCTTAGATCGTCTGCCAGAGTATTTTGCTTTCCTGGCAGGAATTGAGTTTGAAGATGTATTTGGTAAGTCAAGGCTGAGTTTCACAAGGCCATGGCTAGTCTGCAAAAGGAGTAGGAGTGGGTACCCTCCTGCTTGTTTATGTACCACATAACTGTGTTGTTGTCCATCTTTATCAGTAGTTGTCCTGGATGAAGGTAGTCCTTGAAGGCTGTCAGAGCATTCTGTACAGCTAGCATTTCTTTCTGGTTGATATGTAGGTGCATTTGATTTGGGCTCCATTCGCCCTGAATGCATCTCCCTGCCAGATGGCACCCCCAAGCATAGTCTGATGTGTCTGTAGTCAGGGTTTGGGTGGCAGGGGGTAAAATGAATGACAGTCCCTTGTTTTGGTGACATGCCTCTGTCCACCAAAGGAACTCCTGTTGCAGGCAAGGAATGAGAGGAATCATTGTTTCCAGGCTGCGACAATGTTGACTCCATAAGCTTTTTAGGTACCACTGACGTTTTTTCATATGCAGTCTTGCATACGGAATTAGTAGAATGCAGGATGCCGTGAACCCCAAAGCCTGCAGAATTTGTCTTGCAGATAGCTGGGTTTTTGTTGCCACCTGTTTGAAGTATGTTGTCAATTGAATTTGTTTGTCTGGATTGAGGTAAGCCATCTGGGCAGTTGTATTCAAGCTTGCACCCAGGAATGTAATTATTTGAGAGGGTACCAGTTGTGATTTATTTTCGTTTATGGTGCACCCTAGGCATGTTAGAAGCCTTTTTACAAAGCCAGATGTTGAAGAAGCGTGTCCTCGTCCTCTGCCTGAATTAGACAATCATCCAGATATGGATACATTTGAATGTTTCTTTGTCTGCAAAATGCAATGACTGGTGCCAGGCACTTTGTGAAGACCCTGGGTGCAGTAGATAAGCCAAAGGGCAGTGTAGAGAACTGGTAATGCAAATAGCCTGCTTTGAAGCGGAGGTAGCTTCTGCAAGATTCCCTGATTGGGATATGCAGGTAAGCCTCTTTTAAATCTAGAGTTCCCAACCAGGCAATCTTGCCTAGCATAGGCAGTAGCTGTTGCAGAATCAGCATCTTGAATTTTGGAATGTCCAGGAAAGTATTTAGAATGGATAAGTCCAGAATTGGATGCCATGATTTGTCTTTTCTGGGTACCAGGAAAAGTTTTGAATAAAAACCTTGTCCTTTTTCCTTTTCTGGTACTGGTTGAATAGCCCCCATATCCATGATGGACATGACTTGTTTCTGGGCATCTGCCCACTGATTTGGGGGCAGATCTGCCATCTGTTTGGAAATGACAACGTGTGGAAATGAAATCTGTACCCCTGGGATACTATATTTAAGACCCACTTGTCCTGGGTAATTAGATGCCAATTTTGAGCATGAAGTGCTAGTTTTCCCCCCAAAGGGGCTGCTAAAAGATAAGTGCTTGGAAATGGCAGAGGAAAGTCATTGAGACTATTTACCATAGGGTGGTGCTTTGCCACTTCCTGATTTGGAAGTGGAAGCACCCCATTGTTTTGTATTGTAAGATCCTTGTAACTGAAACCTGGAGCCTGTGGAGTATCTGGATTTGACCTGAGCAGCTCTGTTGTGCACTGAAAAGGACCAATTCTTAGTAGGCCAGTGTCTACTGAACCTGGGTGGCTGCACTTGTAAGAAATCTTTTACAGTTTGCATAGATTTAGCTTTGTCTTCCACCTTTTTTAAAAACCTCTTCTGCCTTATTACCAAACAGACTGTCCTGCTGTAAAGGAGCATCCAACAATTTAGCTTTAACATGATCAGGCAGATTTTGCTCCTTGAGCCAAGCATGCCTTCTTATCACAGATCCAGTTACGGCGGCCCTGCAAGAGGCCTCCAAGGAATCAAAACCACATTGCAAAGTATGCTTTCCAACTTGTTCAGCTGAATGCAATAAATCCTGTAACTCTATTTTCCACACAATCAGAAATCAACATCATTTTCTGTTTCAGTAAGCCCATGACATGCTGTTGATATTTAAGCATATGAAATTGACAGTTTAAAGCCCTGATTGCCTGGGTTGCAGACATATAAACTTTCTTACCCCATCTATCCAGCGCCCTGGTGTCTCTATCAGAAGGGGTAGAATTTTTGGCTGTAGAAGCCTTAACACTCTTGGGACCCTGAGAAATAGTTTCAGGGTCAGCAGTAGGATTTTTGAAAAGAAATTTGTGGGAGTCAGGAACCCTGTAAACATCATCAACAATGTCTAAAACAGGAGGTATAGCCAAAGGTCTATGCTGAGGAAGAAGAAGAAAATCCCTAAGCCTCTTTTTGGATTCCGAAAAGTCCTGACTCTCCCAATGAAAATGTTCCCTCAAGGTATGCAAAGTCTCTCCAAAAGAAAAATCCTCAGGAGGAGAAGCGGAAGGGATGGATTCCTCTGTATCAGAGTCCTCATAAGGGGGAATAGAAAATTCCTGATCAGAAGAGGAATCAGAAGAAATAGAAACCTGATCTGAAGATTCATAATCAGTGCATTGCTGAGGCCTCTTAGCGAGGGAGGGGGGGGGGGTTGGGAACCCCTGATCAAGGTAATTAAATTCTCAGCCATTTTGATCATTTGTTTTTTAGGCATAGGGGCCTGAGCACATGGCTCATGCATCGGTTTTTTAGACATAGAAGTAGGTTTTGGCCTTGTTTTTGATTATGGCGTCTGTTTAATATACAAATGTTTAGGCCTGAAAACACTCTCAGAAGCCGGTTCCTGCTCAGCGGCTCCAGACCCAGCCAAGGAAGAGACATCCGCAGGTTCAATACTTGAGGAATCTCGCTGCATACCAGACTCCAAATGGGTCTCTGTTGAGGCCTGTGACTCAAAGGTAGTGGGCATCAGGGGCTGCAAAAGCGCCTCACTGAGAACCGGCGACTGGCTTAGGAGAAGCTTCGTCGTCGGTTCTGGACCTTGACGATCTGTCTCTGTCTGTCTTTCTTTGCGCTTTTTGTGAATTCCAGTAGTCGGACTGCTAACCGACGACATTTCAGGATAGTTAAATCTTGAACCAAAATACTTAGAAGCAAAACTATACAGACGCTTAATAGTGCGTTGGTTAAATTTAGCACAAAAACAACAGCAAGACACATTGTGATCAGGGCCTAGGCAAGGAATAGAGTACAAATGAAAATCCTTATGAGGTATTTGCTTCCCACAAGTAATACAATTATAATATGTACAAGTAATACAATTATTAACTTTTACTGACATCGATAAGGAGCAAGAAAAAGTTTCCCCAACAGGGTACTTAGCTTTAGTTTGAAGACTTTGGTTCTGAAACTCGAAAATGAAAATTTCAGGAGTCGGCCGACTGGCACTTGCAAACTGTTTCTGCTTCGGGCACTGCGCAGCAAGAAAGACTGATTAAAATGGAGTCGGCTGCATGTTTTATACCCCTGACAACTTGACGTCATGGAAGAGGAGACAGCAAACGACACAGGACCCAAGACTTTGTTATTCAAGCCGACTGAGGGCAACCTGCCAGCAGATTATCCCAAATGTAATGACTGCTGCAATGAAACACGAAGAACATCAGGCAAGCAGAAAATGAGGGTAATGCTACTCAATGCTAGAAGTCTAAATCTCAAAATGCACTCACTCGAGGCACTCCTTAAAATGGAGAACATCGATATCTGTGCAGTGACTGAGTCCTGGCTCAAGACTCCAGAGAGCACCCCTGCACTACCAGGCTATAACTCATACCACACTTTTCGGACATGTAACCTGGATCGAAACACCAAAGGCGGAGGTGTGTCCATATTCATTAAGGATATCTACACCTCCAGGCTAGTTGCTCAGCATAATGCATCCGAGGTTATCCAAGTGCAACTAACTCTGGGCAAAACTGCAATCCAAACTGTAACTTGCTACAGATCCCCCACCATGCCCCAGGATTCCCACTCCTCTTTTCTTGATTTACTGGAAAATATTAGGGTTCAACCAAACACCCTAATAATGGGCGACTTCAACTACCCCACCATTAACTGGGAAAACCAATCATGTACCAACTCCTTAGCTCAATGTTTTCTGGAATTCATAAACTCCAATGCCCTGGATCAACTTATCCACACCCCCACCAGGGGCAACAATATCCTCGATCTAGTCATTACCAACATGAGTGACCAGTGTTCCACACCTGAAGTCAACTCCTCGTTGGTCCATCACTTTTCTTGATGTTTTAATTACTAAATTATCTGATAATACATTAAGTACAGAAGTATTTAGGAAGCATCCTGAGTATAACACCATCCTTCATGCCGCGAGTTTTCACCCGCCACATGTTGCACGCAATATCCCCAAATCACAATTTATTCGGATGAAGCGAATTTGTTCTCATGATTCTTCGTTTCAACTACAGCGGAAGGATCTTATTGACAGATTCAGATCCAGGGGATATCGTATGGGTCATGTATTAAAGAGCCAGCAATCTGGTCAATTCCTTAGATAGGCAAAATTTATTGACTTATAAGGACCAAACTAGTACAAACACTGCACCCCTTAGGTTTACTACTACCTATGCCAGGAATACTGACCAGTTAATACGGATTATACACAGGCATTGGAATATATTGCAATGTGACCATGAATTAGCAAATATGTTACCTGACAGATGTTTATTTTCATTTTGTAAAGGGAGAAACCTTGGTTCTTGTTTTAATCATTACAAACATGGTGCTATGGATCGACAACCACAATATTTGCAGACTACATTGACAGGTGATCCATTGATAGGTTGCTTTCCATGTGGCCATTGCACCAATTGTGATAAAGCAAACAAATCTAAACACTTTTCTAGCAGAAATTGTTCACTGGTTTATGATTTAGATTTTTTCGCTAACTGTAGTACTGACTGGGTGGTGTACTTGGCCACATGTCAGTGTGGCTCATTTTATGTTGGTCAAACTTCTCGTCCATTCAGAATCAGAATTTCTGAGCACATTAGTAATATTAAAAACAAGAAGGCTAATAATGCACTTTATAAACATTATTTGGTCCATAAAAATGCCAAGTTTTTGTTTATGATTATTGACAAAATACAGGGTAACAGATCTAATAAGACAGGGTGGCATTCTATTTTAAATACCAAAGAGAAAAAATGGATTGTGAAACTGGGTGGATTATTCCCACCTGGTTTGAATGAATATTTTTAGACTCAACCAATGAGATTTCAGATGGGTATACTTAAGGTTCAACAATTGATGTTTTTTTTTTTTTTTTTTTTTTTTACACTGATGAAGGCTGTGATTTGATCTGGCCGAAACCGGTCTGATCCTTTTGTTGCTTTTTATGGTTTATTACCAATAAATGTGTTTCAGGTCACTGTACGCTGGCTCTCTTTTTTGTTTTTACACTTAAAGAAATCCCAATCCCTCTGAGCTACACGCTCTAGGGACCTAAACCTTGTCACCACATTAAACAGGACATGCTGGAGGGATAGATTCCTGTCCCAGAGACTTCCCATACTCTGGAACAGGCTACCCATCTATGTCAAGCAAAGTTCTTCATTATCACTCTTCAAGAAAAATCTTGATGAGTGGATGGGAAATAGGAAATACACCCCGGGGATCGCTTCTGTGTCTCTGCTCGACAGTGGTACAGGAAAATAACTTTATTGGGTGGCATAAGCCAGGGAACCATGTTGGCTAGGCTTACGTAGGCCCTTGGGCCGATAGCCTAGTACCTACCTACCTATGTACCTATGAAACTCTGGACCAAAAAGCTGCTGAAGTAGCCATAGATCTGATAGAATGTGCTTTCACATGACCTGGTGGGGATAACCCCCTAACAGAGTATGCTAGCATTGGGAAATCCAACAGGCGATGATGACTTTAGATACTGGTTTTCCCAAAAAGGGTTTACAGTAGGAAATGAAAAGCCAGTCAGACTTGCGAAAGGATTTAGTCCTATGCAGATAAAAGCGTAAACTGTCTGTGCACATCCAACAAGTGTAATTTATATTCTCCCTTGTTTTGAAAATTTGGGAAGAAGACTAGGAGATTAATCACTTGATTAATATTCGACTCCGAAGGTACCTTAGGAAGTAAAGATGGGTTAGTATGCAAGAACACCCTGTCCTTATGAAAAAATCATATAAGGGAGCTTTACCAAAAACTCTTGAAGCTCCGAAACCCTCCTGATAGAAGTAATAACCACCAAGAAGGCTACCTTCCAGGACAGAACTTGCAGATCCACCAAGGCTGCAGGCTCAAAATGGGACGAAACTAGAACTTGCAGAACTAATGTAAGATCCCATGGCAGCACTGGGTCCTTCACCGAGGGCCAAAGGAGAAAGGTGCCTTTAAGGAAGGCTTTGCAAAGCTTAGAGAATGGTAAGGAAGCCATATCATCATTGAAAATTACAAGTTGAACCTTACCTGTAGAAGAACTGGCACCTTGCTGAAAAAGCCCTGCCAAAAATTCCAAAACTGCAGAGACCGGGCCAGTGAAGGGATCTAGAGCATGCTGTGAAGCCCAGATCAAAAAACGTTTCCATTTGCTGGAGTACACCTTTCTGGTGGAAAACTTATGAGCCGCCACCAGAAACTTTTTGACTGGTGAAGATAAGCCAGGAGGTCCTGACTATCAGGGGAACTATAGCAGCCAAGCAGTGAGCTTCAGACTGCTCAGGTCTGGATGGGGAATCCCTGACGGATGAGAAATAAGATCCGAACTGGAGCCAAAGTCCATGGTGGAGCCACCAAATAAGACCACAGACAGGAGAAAGTACAGTTTTGTACCTACCATAAATGTAGATGTCCGATAGATATGCAACTGCAGTCATAACATATGGGTTGTCCTGCCTCAGGCAGCCCTCGGTCGGCCGGATTCCAAAGTCTGGGTCCGTTGTCGGCTGATGTCGCATTTCTCTCCGACGTCAGAGCGGCTGGAGTATATAAGCATCAGCCGACGCCATCTTCTTCTGTGTTTCTTGCCCCAGATGCCAGGTGCCCTCCAAGGAAGGCTAAAATCAAATTTGTGAAACAAAAATAGGTTTCCAGACAAATAAGTAAGCAATAAACAGATACACCATAACAGATATCCCCAGCTAAGAATAACAGGGAGAGGAGTGGACCCAAGGCATAGAGGGGAAGGAGGGAGGGAAAACCCGACTGCAGTTGCATATCTATCGGACATCTACATTTATGGTAGGTACAAAACTGTACTATGTCCTTCAAGAATGCAACTGCAGTCATAACATATGGGTTGAATACCATAGCTTAGCTAGGGGAGGTGGTATGCTCTAGGAAAAGGATGGTGTAGCTAGCAATCCCTGCAGGACTGCCGAAGCAAAGCCTGCTCTGGATCTGGAAAATAAATGGAGGTTGTAGTGTTTGGAAAATGTATGCATGGAGCTCCATGTAGCAGCTTCTGGAATATCCTTTGTAGGCACCCCTCTTAAGAAGGCTGTGGAGGTGGCTGTAGCTCTGGTAGAGTGTGGTCTGATATTGGCTGGCACACTCTTTCCATGGAAGGAATAACAATATCTGATGCAATGTCCAATCCATTTTGAAATTGTCTGTTTGGAAATTGCTTTTCCCTGTATTCCATGAGCGTAAGCTACAAATAGCTGATCGGTCTTCCTACTGATCTTGGTTCTGTCTAGATAGTAGTGAAGTTGTCTATGTATGTCCAAGGTATGCAACAGTCTTTCCCCTTTGTTTTCAGGATTGGGGAAGAAAGTAGGCAGGTGAATTGCCTGATTTAGAGAGACCCTAGATACCACTTTTGGCAGAAAGGAAGGATTGGTTCGTAAGGAGACCCTGTCTCGGTGGAAGATTATGAAGGGTGGTATTGCCAGTAGTGCCTGTAATTCTGAAACCCTTCTAGCTGAGGTAATGGCCAGCAGGAAAGCTGTCTTCCAGGACAGAAATTGTAAATCCGTTGAAGCTGCTGGCTCAAGGAGGTAGAGTCAATTTTTCTAACACAAAATTGAGATCCCAAGCTGGTACTGGTGCCTTTCTTGGAGGTTTTATATTCTTGATCCCTCTAAGAAATTGCCTTAGCAAAGAATGTGAGAAGACAGGTGGGTCAGTGTTGTATCTAGCTGAGATAGCTGAAGCATGTATTTTTATGGAAGAGTATGAAAGTCCCTTATTTAGCAATTCTGCGAAGTACTCCAGAATGAGTGGAATGCTCAGTACTGATGCATCTTGACCCTTGTTGGTATTCTAAATGCTGAAACGCTTCCATTTGGCTGAGTAAGCCCTTCTGGTGGATGGTCTGCGGGCTTCTGTTAGTATCCGCTGAACTTCCTTGGAGAGAGATAAATTGAGGTTATTTATGTGATCTTCCAAGCTGTTAGCTGTAGAGTCTGGAGGTTGGGATGAGCTGTCCTGAAGTTGTGTTGATTCAACAGTTGAGGCCATTTGGGAAGGGCCCACGGTTTGCTGTGACATATGCTCCGTAGTAGTGGGTACCAGTGCTGTCTCGGCCAGTTCGGAGCTATTAGGATTCCCTTTGGCTGCTCTGCTTTGATTTTTAGTAACACTGTGGTCATCAGTGGCAGAGGTGGAAATGCATAGATGACTAGGGAGCTCCAGTTGAATGAGAGAGCATCTATCTTCCATGCTTGTGGATGATTTGTCCTTGAACAGAACTTTTGTAGTTGATGATTGAGCTGGGAGGCAAATAGGTCTACATCTGGCCTGCACCATGCCGAGGTTAGTTGTGCAAAGATGTCTGGATGCAACCTCCATTCGTGTGGGTCTAGGAAATTCCTGCTTAGACTGTCCGCCAGAACATTGTCTCTGCCTGGAACAAATTGGGACTGTAGCTGTATGTTCAGACTCAGTGATTTTTTCCAAAGATTCATTGTTAGCCTGCAAAGGGGGTAAGAGTGAGTACCTCCCTGCTTGTTTATGTACCACATCACAGTGGTGTTGTCTGTCCTTATTAGAAGGTGGCCTTGATGAAGTTGATGTCCAAAGGCCTCGATGGCATGCATCACTGCCAGCATTTCTTTTTGGTTGATATGCAGATGTTCTTCCTTTGGATTCCATTGTCCTTGAACATCTGCCTTCCATGTGCGCCCCCCATCCATGGTCTGAGGCGTCTGTGGTAATGGTCTGTGTTGTCTGAGGTTTTTTGAACGGCATGCCTGTATTTGACTGACTTGCTGAGGCCCACCATAGAAATTCCTTTTGAAGACATGGAATGAGTGGGATAATTGCTTCTAGGTTGTTGTGCTGAGACCATAAGCTCTTCAGATACCATTGAAGTTTTCTCATGTGTAGTCTTGCTAGTGGGACCAGTAGAATGCAAGATGCCATGAACCCCAGGGCCTGTAGGAATCTCCTTGCAGTCATCTGGGAGAGTTTTGCTAAACTTTTGAAGTAATGAGTTAACTGCTCTTGCTTGTCTTCTGTCAAGTAGGCCATTCGAGAGGCTGTGTCTAGTTTGGCTCCTAAGAAAGTTATTTGCTGGGATGGTAGAAGTCTTGACTTTTGAAAGTTGACTGTGTATCCCAAAGCCTGTAGCAAGTGTATGACATAATTCAAGTTTTTTGTCAAGGTTAGTTCGTTGTCCACTTGTATGAGGCAATCGTCCAGGTAGGGGTAGATATGAATCCCCTGGAGTCTGCAATGAGCAATTACTGATGCCAGGCATTTCGTGAATACTCTGGGCGCAGTAGATAAGCCAAAAGGCAATGCTGAGAATTGATAATGCTCTGGCCCTGCAAGAAATCTGAGGTATCTTCTGCAGCTGTGTCTGATAGGGACATGCAGGTATGCCTCCTTGAGGTCCAGAGTAATCAGCCAAGACCCCTTGCCCAGCATGGGAAGGAGCTTCTGTAAGGTCAGCATTTTGAACTTTGGTACTATGAGAAAAGTGTTTAAAGCGGACAAGTCCAGTATCGGCCTCCATTGATTTTGTTTTCTTGGAACAAGGAACAGTCTTGAGTAAAACCCCTGACCTTGTTCTTGTTGAGGCACTTTTTCTATTGCTTTGATCTGAGCCAGCGGAGAAATTTGCTTGATAGCCTCTGCCTTTTGATTTTGTGGAAGGTTTGGCATGCCTTGTTTTCTTGGTAAGGTATGAAAATAGAACCTGTAACCATGATCTATAATGTCCAATATCCATTTGTCTTTTATCAGTTTGTGCCAATTTTCTGAGAACAGAGATAACTTTCCTCCCAAAGGGGCTTGTTCTTGCTCCTTGGTTGGAGAAGTTAGAGTCAAGTCATTGAGATTGTCCCCGAGTGACAGGGGAACCCCCTGTGTCACCTCTTTGGTTTGTTGGTTGCCATTGGCGTCCCCTGTAGGATCCTCTATATTGCCCTCTGCCACGGGTACGCCTGTTCTTGCCCCTTTGAAATTTTTCAGGATTTGGGAATGACCATTTTTTAGAAGGCCAGTTCCTGCTGAACCTGGAGAAAATCTTTGACTGTCTGAACTGACTTTGCTTTTTCTTCAATGGTCTTTAACACATCTTTAGCATTATCACCAAAAAGTTTGTTCTTTTCCAAGGGAGCATCCAGTAGTTTTGCCTTAACATGATCCGGTAAGGGTTGCTCTTTTAAACATGCATGTCTACGAATGACCGCTCCTGTCATAGCTGCCCTACATGAACCTTCCAATGCATCATATCCACACTGCAGAAAATGATTACTAACCTGCTGAGAGTTATGGACAGCCTCCTGCAAAGACTTCCTATCTAAAGGGTCAGGAGAGGCTAATTTTTTCTGTAAATCATCCAACAGGGAATCCTGGTATTGAAACACATGAAACAGACAATTGAGACCTCTCATAGTTAAGGTAGTAGAGGTGTAAACCTTCTTCCCCCATCTCTCTAAGGACCTTGCCTCTCTGTCGGAAGGCAAAGGATTTTTGGAAGTGGTAGCAGAAATCCCCTTAGGCCCCTGGGAAATAGTTTCTAAGTCTACAGCATGGGCCCTAAAGAAATGAGAATGGGTTTCAGGGACCCTATAATATCTGTCAGGCTTGACAGGAGCCGGGGGCAGAGAATCAGGGGTAGCACTGGAGTCAGAGTAAAGGTCATCCAACACATCAAGCACAGGAGGAATAGCTAAGAGTCTGTGTTGTGGCTTTTTAAGGAAAGTCCGAAGGTGCTTCCTGGAATCAGAAAATTCCTGACCTTGCCACTGGAAATGCTCCCTCATGGAATGCAGAACTTCCCCAAATGAAATATCCTCAGGAGGAGAGGCCAAAGGAATGGAGTCCTCTGCATCCAAATCCTCAAAAGTCTGAAAAGGGGGTTCCTGGGATTCGGAAAGCACAGTCTCCCCAGAATCTTCATCTGAAGAAAGGGGGTCAGGTGGTTCAACCCTGGGCCTCTTATCAGGAGGAGGCTGGGATCCTCTCTCAGGATGGGCCTGGGAGCCTCTGATCATAGAAATTAGATCTGCGGCCAAGGACATAATTTGAGTTTCAGGGTTAGGCTGAGGCAAGGTTTTAGCTGAGTGATGCTTTGCCTGGCTTGCAGGTTTGGCCTGGCTTGCTGCCTTAGCACGTGTGTAGGCCTTGATAGACATAGACATGGGAGGCCTGGCAGCCCCACGTGCAGGGGTAACCTTATCCACATAAATGGTCTCGGGCATTTTCTCGGTTGCAGTATCCGGAGGAAAATCAATAATTGGCGTCGGTGTGGCCTCCTGTGTCGGAGGTATCGGTAGTGCAGTGTCTTCGGTTCCAAGCGGTGGAATAACCGCCTCAGAGGGAACCAGGGCACTCGCGGTAAGTTTTGGCGTGGAGTTGGAGGAAGTCGCGGGCCGAGGAGGTCGGTCCCGGTCTTTCCGTTTTTTAGAAGTATGTGTAGTCGGTTGTTCCGACGGCATAATGTAAGCAAACTTTTCGCCAAAAAAGTCTTCAGCGAACTCCGCCCGGCGCCTGAGAGTGCGCTTATTGAAGCGAGTACAGGCGGCACAGGCCGAGACGTCATGGTCTGGGCCAAGGCAAGGGAGGCAGTAAGAATGGAAATCCTTATGAGGTATTTGTTTACCACAAGACAAACAATTATTTACTTTTTCAGTTAATTCTGACATCGGCTGAGGCAAGAAAAGGTCCCCAACGGGGTACTTAGCTTTTTTGATGTCTTCGGTTTCGAAGAATACAGGAGCTGACCGATCGACACTTGCGAACTGCTTCTGCTTCGGGCACCGCGCGGCAAGAAAGACTGAAGAAGATGGCGTCGGCTGATGCTTATATACTCCAGCCGCTCTGACGTCGGAGAGAAATGCGACATCAGCCGACGTCGGACCCAGACTTTGGAATCCGGCCGACCGAGGGCTGCCTGAGGCAGGACAACCCATATGTTATGACTGCAGTTGCATTCTTGAAGGACATCCAGACTTGATAAGGCCAGAATGGGGCAAAGAGCATAACTGTATTCCCCAGCCTGCGAGCTTTCTGAAGGAATTTTGGAATCAAGGGAAGAGGAGGATAAGCATACAGAAGACCGAGGGGCCAAGCATGAATCAGATCATCTCTGGGGCCTCCCCTGGGTGGAGGGTTCAGAGCGAAGAACTCACTGCATTTCACGTTGGAGAGAAAGGCAAAGAGATTGCAGCAAAACTGACTCCACTTGTGAAAGATCTGTTTCGCTACTGAAGGATTCACAGACCACTCGTAAAGCATCAGACTAGACCTGCTGAGCCTGTCTGCTAGAATGTTGGACCTCCCTGGAATGCGTGTTGCCACCAGAAACTGGCCGGTGAAGATCACCCAGTCCCACACTCACATAGCTTCCAGACACAGAGGGTAAGACCTGGTTCCCCAATGCTTGTTGATGGACCAGACCACAGACATATTGTCCATCTGGATTAGCAATCGTCCCTGGAGGAAGATAGGCATGGACAGCCTGCAACGCTAAAAGAACCGCCCTCATCTCCAGGACATTGATTTGCAATTTGGTCTCACAGGGGGACAACATGCCTTGGACTGTCCTTAGCAGGAGGCATCCATGGTCACTGTGGTCGAGGGGGAGGGCGGATTAAATAAGCGACCCCGAGTCAAACCTGGGCAATGAATCCACCACAGGAGAGAGTCTTTGCACACTAGAGAGATTCGAACAGGATGAGACAATGGGAGACGACTGGACCGCTTGAGCCCATTGCAGAATCCGCATGTGAAAACGTGGTATGGGCAAGAGACTGATTGAGGCTGCCATGAACCCCAATGTCCTTAATACCATTTCCGTTGTCGGTGACTGGGCTTGGAGAATGCAAAGTAAGTGTAGATTCAGAGACTAAATAGTCTGTGATAAGAAAGACTTTGGTTTGAATAGTATCCAGTCGAGCCCCAATGAAATCTAACACGAACTGGGGACAGAGACGACTTGTTGAGATTGATGGTAATGCCCAACCACTGGGCTAAGAGAAGAAAGGAATCCCTCACTTGACTGAGCTGATGTCTGGAAGGGGCAGTGAGGAGCCAATCATCCAGGTTGGGGAAGACCTGTATCCCCTGGAGTCTCAGGTGAGCTGCTACCACTGCCATCACTTTGGTGAACACCCTGGGGACTGTGGTGAGACCAAAGGGAAGCGCTCTGAACTGATAATGATTGGCTCCCAGCCAGAAGCGGAGGAACCTCAGAGATTGTCGTTCTATTTTGATATGGTAGTACACATCCTGGATCGATCAAGCACATCCAATCGTACTCCTGCAGGAAGGGCAGGAAAGATAGAAGGGTGACCATCCAGAATTTTGTCTTGGCTACAGACAGGTTCAAGGTGATGAGATCCAGGATGGGTCTTAAGTTCCCCATCTTCTTTGGCACGAAAAAGAAAGTACAGTTTTGTACCTACCATAAATGTAGATGTTCGAGTGCTCATACAGCTGCAGTCATTACAGATGGGTTATCCTGCCATCAGGCGGGTCCTCGGTCGGCCGAATTCCAAAATCTAGGTCCGGCGTCAGTTGTCGTCTCTTCTTCCCTGACGTCAGTGCGGCAGGGGTATAAAAGAGGCAGCCGACGCCATTTTCTTCAGTTTTTCTTGCCCCAAATGTCAGGTGCCCCCAGAAGGAAGGCAAAACATAAATTTATGTAAACATGCAATATAGAATAATCAAAAAACAGTAGTTGCAAGCAAATACACCATAAGAGAATACCCCAAATAGGTTGTATGATAAGGTGTTTGTAATAAGGCCTGTCCTAAGAGGGGACGGAGGGGGGGTAACCTGGACTGCAGCTGTATGAGCACTCGAACATCTACATTTATGGTAGGTACAAAACTGTACTATGTTCATCGTGCATACAGCTGCAGTCATTACAGATGGGAAGAATCCCAAAGCTAAGTAGGGGTGGTAGGCACTAAGTGGAACTAGGAGGTGCGAGGATGCCCTGCAAGACTGCTGTGGCAAAACCCGCTCTAGATTTAGAGTATAGTGGAAGGGGATAGTGCTTGGAGAAAGTGTGCACTGAACTCCAAGTGGCTGCTTCCAAAATGTCCTTGGTAGGGACCCCCCTGAGGAAGGCTGCAGAGGTAGCTGTGGCCTGGTGGAGTGGGATCTGATGCATGCAGGCACAGTTTTTCCATGAAATGAGTAACAAAAGCATATGCAGTGGGCTATCCATTTTGAAATTGTCTGTTTGGAAATAGCCTTTCCTTGAGCATCTGTAGCATAGGACACGTTGCTCGGATTTCCTGAATGGCTTTGTCCTGTCCAAATAGTAACAAAGTTGTCTGTGAATGTCCAAGGAATGTAGTAGTCTTTCCCCTTTGTTTTGTGGATTAGGATAAAAGGTAGGTAAGTGGCTAGTCTGATTCAAAGCTACACTGGATACTACCTTTGGCGTAAAGGTAGGGTTAGTGCGTAAGGAAACTCTGTCCTGATGGAAAATGATGAATGGTTGCACAGCCATGAGGGCCTGTAGCTCCGAAACCCTGCGTGCTGAGGTGATAGCCAGAAGAAAGGCTGTTTTCCAAGACAAGTATTGTAGTTCTGTTGAAGAAGCTGGCTCGAAGGGAGGAAGGGTCAGCTTTTCCAATACGAAGTTGAGGTCCCAAGCAGGGACTAGTGGTTTCCTTGGGGGTTTTATATTCTTTGCCCCTCTCAGGAACTGCCTTAAGAGAGGATGAGAGAATAAAGGAGGGTCTGTGTTGTATTGTGCAGAAATGGCTGAAGCGTGGATCTTGATGGAGGAGAAGGAAAGTCCACTGTTTAACATCTCAGCTAGGTACTGTAAAATTTGAGGTATATTTATTACCCAAGGATTCTGGCCCTTTTCTTGATTCCAGGCACAAAATTGTTTCCATTTGGCGGAGTAGGCTTTTCTAGTAGAAGGTCTTCTGGCCTCCAAGATGACATCCTGCACCTCCTTGGAGAGGAGAGTCTGTTGGGAAATCAAGGAATTCTCCATGCAGCTAGATTTAGGGTTTTGAGCTGGCTGTGAAGGGTTTTTTAGTTGTGCTGGGACAACAGAAGAGGGACTAGAGGTAGGATCCATGGTGGGGAATGTGTCAGGCTCTTCAGGAGCGGATACCAGTGTTGTCTTGGCCAGTTTGGAGCAATGAGAATCATTTTCGGCCTCTCTGCTCTGGCTTTTAATAGAACTTTGGGCAGCAGAGGAAGAGGCGGGAAGGCATAGACTGTCAATGTTGTCCAATTGAAAGAAAGTGCGTCCACTTTCCAGGCCTGTGGATGATAGGTCCTTGAACAAAATTTTTTCAACTGGTAATTTCTGTGGGTAGCAAAGAGATCTATGTCTGGCTGTTCCCATGCCTGAGTTATCTTTGTGAAAACTTGAGGATGCAACTTCCATTCGTGTGGATCTGTCATATTTCTGCTTAGGTTGTCTGCCAGTGTGTTTTCCTTCCCTGGCAGGAATTGTGCCTGTAGTTGAATTTGCAATTCCAGTGCTGTGTTCCATAGGGTCATGGCTTGCCTGCACAGGGGGTATGAATGAGTTCCCCCGTTTGTTTATGTACCACATCACTGTGGTGTTGTCTGTCCTTATCAATAGCTGGCCTGGATGCAGTAGGTCTTTGAAGGTCATAATAGCATTTTGCACGGCTAGCATTTCCTTTTGGTTGATGTGTAGGTGCTTCTCTTTTTGGGACCATTTTCCCTGAATGCACTGATCTGTCATGTGTGCTCCCCAGCGTAGTCTGAGGCATCTGTTGTGACGATTTGAGTTGCTTGAGGTACACAGAAAGGGAGAACTGTGTTTCTTTGGAAAGCTTGAGCCCACCACAAAAATTCCTTTTGAAAGCATGGAATGAGTAGTATAATTGTTTCCAAGCTGTGGCTGTGTTGAGACCATAAGTTCTTTAGGTACCATTGAAGTTTCCTCATATGCAGCTTTGCACATGGGATTAGTAGGATGCAAGATGCCACGAATCCCAGAGCCTGCAGGACTTTCCTTGCAGTTAGCCTGGTGAAAGTTGCCATTTTGCTGAAGTATTGAGACAGTTGCCCTTGTTTGTCTGGCGTGAGGAAGAACATCTGGGTGGTTGTATTCAAGCTGGCACCCAGGAAAATTATTTGTTGAGAGGGTATTAGTTTTGATTTCTTTTTGTTGATTGTGTATCCCAGGAAGTTCAACAGTTTTATTCCAAACGCCAGGTGCTGCAGTAGTATGTCCTTGCTGTCCGCTTGGATCAGGCAGTCGTCCAGATATGGGTAGATTTGTACTCCTTTTAGTCTGCAGAAGGCGATTACTGATGCCAGGCATTTCGTAAACACTCTGGGCGCAGTAGATAAGCCAAAGGGCAATGCAGAGAATTGGTAATGGGTTGAACCTGCAAGAAATCTGAGGTATCTTCTGCAATCTTGTCTGATAGGGACATACAGGTATGCCTCCTTGAGGTCCAATGTAACCAGCCAAGACTCCTTGCCCAGCATGGGAAGAAGCTGCTGTAATGTGAGCATCTTGAATTTTGGCACCTGTAGATATGTGTTTAGGATGGATAGGTCTAAGATAGGTCTCCAATCTTTGTCATTCCTTGGTACCAGGAATAAAACCTTTGACCTTGTTCTTTTGCAGGTACCTCTTGAATCGCTTTCATGTCCATGAGAGCTGAAATTTGTTTTTGTGCCTCTGCCCTTTGATTTTGTGGCAGGTTTGGCATGCCTCTCATTTTTGGAAGGGTGTGAAAGTGGAACCTGTAGCCTCTGTCTATAATGTCCAGAATCCATTTGTCTTTTGTAACAATATGCCAATTATTTGAGAATAATGCCAGTTTTCTGCCCAAAGGCTGCCATTAAAGCTTTGCTTGGCAGGTGTAGGGGGGAGTCATTGTGTCTGTTTTCTAAATGACTGTGATCTATCTTCTCCACCTCTTGGGGTTGGTGCTTGCCACTGTCTGGCTCTGAAAGATCCTTGAGGTTGCCCTCTACCCCTTGGGCGTCTGTATCTGCCCCTTTGAGGTCTGTCCGTGGCTGGAAAGGATCAATTTTTTGAAGGCCAGTTTCTGCTGAAACGTGGGGGTTGTACCTGCAGGAAATCTTTCACCGTTTGCATTGATTTCGCTTTTTCCTCCATTTTCTTTAGTACCTCCTCAGCTTTAACACCAAACAATACATCTTTTTGAAGAGGTGCATCTAATAATTTAGCTCTGACATGATCTGGTAAGGTTTGCTCTTTGAGCCAAGCATGCCTACGTATAACAGATCCCGTAACAGCAGCTCTACATGAGGCCTCTAAAGCATCAAAACCACACTGCAAGGTATGTTTACCCACTTGCTCTGCATCATGCAACAAATCCTGCAACTCTTTTAAATCTGGTTGTTCTGGTTGTGTCATTTTGCTTTTCAACAGATAACAAAAACTGTTGATACTTTAACATATGGAACTGACAGTTTAATGCCCTCATGGTTCAAGTGGCCGAGGTGTACACCTTTTTCCCCCACCTTTCTAAAGCTCTGGAATCTCTCTCTGAAGGTAATGGGCTTTTAGCAGTAGAGGCCTTAATTCCCTTGGGACCCTGTGAAATAGTTTCTGGGTCAGCAGTATGGCTTTTATATAGGAACTGGTGAGAATCAGGAACCCGGTAATACCTGTCTGGTTTAACAGGAGCTGGAGGCAAAGAATCAGGATTAAGGCTGGCTTCTGTGTACACATCATCCAATATATCCAAAACAGGAGGGATAGCCAGAGGCCTATACTGGGGGAGCAGAAGAAATTCCCTGAGCCTTTTCTTGGAATCTGAGTAATCTTGGCCTTCCCAGTGAAAGTGTTCCCTCAATGTATGCAGGGTTTCCCCAAAAGAGTAGTCCTCGGGGGGGGGGGGGGGAGACCGAGGGAATAGACTCCTCTGCATCAGAGTCTTCGAAAGAAGAATAGGCATAATCCTGGTCCTCAGAATGTTCTGAGGTAATAGTAGCTTGATCTGAGGAAGAGTAGTCTTCCTCTAATCTGGGCCTTTTGTCAGAGGGGGGTTGAGAACCCCTGATAAGAGTAATCAAATCCTCAGCCATTTTAAGCATCTGCTTTTTAGGCATGGGGCCTTGAGAGGGGGTCTGAGGACCCTCTTTTTTGGTTTTCATGGCTGCTTTAGATTTAGTGAAAGCTTTAATAGAGAAGGAGGAAGGCCTGAAGACACCTTGAGAAATGGCAGGCCTGTCTAAATTCTGAGTTTCCCCGCCAAGAGTGGCGTCGGTATCTGCAGTAGGAATGGGGACCGAGGAGCCTGCAACCTCGGGTACTGAAGACACCGGTAATGTAGTGTCATCGGTACTCAGGGGCTGTGTAGGCGCCTCGCTGAGCACCAGAGAACCGGTAGTCGGCCTTAGCGTGGTCTCAGTAGTCGGTGCGGACCTCGTATGTCGGTCCTTATCTGAGCATCAGAGAACCGGTAGTCGGCCTTAGCGTGGTCTCAGTAGTCGGTGCAGACCTCGTATGTCGGTCCTTATCGTTGCGTCTTTTGCTCAAAACTGGAGTCGGAGTATCCGACGACATAATATAATTAAATTTTTTGCCAAAATAGTGAAGGGAGAACTCCGCCCGGCGCTTAGTGCGCTTGTTGAATCTAGCACAAAAACGGCAGGCCGAGATGTCGTGGTCTGGGCCTAAGCAAGGTATACAGAAAGAGTGGAAATCCTTATGCGGTATTTGCTTCCCACATGAAATGCAATTATTAACTTTGTCTGACATCGGTCTGAGGCAAGAAAAGTTTCAACGGGTACTTAGCTTTCAAGAAGACTTCGGCTGAAATACTTTCGTAAATCTCAGGAGCTGGCCGACCGGCACTTGCGAACTGCTTCTGCTTCGGGCACCGCGCGGCAAGAAAGACTGAAGAAAATGGCGTCGGCTGCCTCTTTTATACCCCTGCCGCACTGACGTCAGGGAAGAAGTGACGACAACCGACGCCGGACCTAGACTTTGGAATTCGGCCGACTGAGGACCCGCCCGATGGCAGGATAACCCATCTGTAATGACTGCAGCTGTATGCACGATGAACATCCTGGAATAAATGCCCAAACCGGACTGGGCTGGGGGGGGGAAGGGTTGGATGACTCGCTTTTCTAGCAGGATTGCAATTTCCAGTGCTGCATCCTCCCTTTGCACAGGTGGAATGTCTGGGAGGTGTTTGGGTGGATGGGGTGGCATGACAGAGGGAATTTAATAGCCTCTGGATCTAATCTGCAACACCCAACGATCTTCCGTGATGGACTCCCATGCCGTTAGGTGTAGCGAGAAGTGACCTCTGACTGCCTCCAGAGACTAGCAACTGGGCAGCCCTTCAGGGTTGCTGCATGGGTCTATCCAAGAAAGGATCTCGAGACATGTGAATTCTCAGACCCCCTCTGCCTCCAGGGTGGTGTCTATCAAGTCCCCCTCTGCCCCTGGGGGAAGGTGAGTCCAGAGTGTCCTGGTGAAAAAACTCTGAGATTTCTGGAACCACATCTTCTTTGTCCCTCACTGATCCTAGAAAAGGATGGTCAATAAGCCAAAAAGCATGTTCCATGTAATTCAGCACCCGTACAGAGAAGGTTGTTGAAATGTACACCTGCTTCCCAAAACAATAATTCGTCCTTGACTCTCAGTCAGGAGGGTGGACTGTAGAGCTCTACTGAGCAAGCTACTCCTTAGTGGCAGCTACCACCACTGTGGCATCAATTGGGATCCTTTATTCCAATATGACCTGTCTGAAGGGGGGCTCAAAACCTTGTCCGGGAGGGTTTGGGAATGGGCTCCACCGTGTCTGGTTTCTTCCATGCCCGAGGTGTAATAACATCCACTAAAGGATCTGTGGGCGGGGACACTCAGGAAGTAGAGGGTCCTGTGTCAAATGCCTCCAGGAACTCAGAGTAGTCTAGGATCAGTTTTTGGACAGACCACCCCCCATGCTGGTGAATAAGTTCCATGATGTCCTCAAAGGAGACATCCTCAGGGGGGTGACCGGGGGAACCTTCCCCTTCCTCCAAATCAGTGTCTTCAGTGAGGGACTCCGGTGGGGAGTCTAAGTGCCTCCTTTTGCACTTACATTTGTGAGGGACCTCCTCAGTGGGAGTCTCTGGGAAGGACTTGCCACCATCTTCCTTTCCAAAAGATGGGGCACCCTGGGGCAAAGAGGCAGCAGGCTGTCCATGAGATGGCAGGATGGCTGGATCTGAGCCAGAAACAGAGGAAGCCGGGGCGGAATCCAAAGATGAGATTTTCAAGGGTCTCAAAGAAATCGAAAGTACCCTCTCTACCATGTCGAAAGCTGAGGGGGAATGGACCTCCTGAAAAAGGAACAGAGAAGGAATAGTCATCCTCTTGCCCAACGTCGGAGTTAGAGCTGAGCCTCCAGGCATCGAGTTACCAAGCAGAAGGCTCCGCTCCAACAAACTCGGAACTGTCACCATCCCCTTGGATCCAATGCCGAGGCTCCGGCTCAGAGAACCTGTTGGATCCGACCTGCTCAAGGCCATGGCCTGCATTGAGGTACAAGGTACCATCAGAACCGGCCCCTCAATGTCAAGTGTCCTCGGATCCAAGGGCTCCAAACCCGGGGGTCGGATTGGAGAAGGAGGAATAGGGACGAATGCCGACTGCATGCTCCCACTGCAGAGGGAGTGGGGGCAGGCAAGACACCCATTTGTATCTGGGTGCAAATTAACTTCATCATCTTCCTATCCACCTATGCTTCGGTAAGATTACGGATGGAGCAGGAAGAGGAGGCCACTGACACCAGCCTACAGGTGAGGTGAGCGGAGGCCTGAGTTGGTGACCGGGTCTGGGGCTCCTCCAGCTCCAGTGAGAACTGTGGGGAACACAGCCGAGAAGAGACTGGCCTCAGAGCTGACCTAACTCTGGTAGGAGGGCCGGCCAAAGCAGAGCGATATGGGAATCACTTCTTGGGCCTATCCCTTGACTTGGCTCCGTCCCCGGACCTATTGGTGAGAGTTTGAGTCCCAGAGGCCGAGGTGGAGACCGAAGTAAGATCCAGGGCAGAAGGGTCCTGATTACCAGAGGAAGAAGAGGGAAGGAGGCCCTTGAGGATAAGCTTGTTCCTCCTGTCCATCAGTGCCCATGGACAAGAAAAACAATGCACAGAGTGTGGTCGTCAGCTGGAGAGAGCTTGCTGCCACATTGTACATTTTCTAAAGCCTGGTTTGGGGGGAATATGACATTCTCCCAACCTAAGGCCCAGCACACACACACACACACACACACACACACACACACACACACACACCAAAGAAAAAGTAAGAGAACGGGAGTTTTTTTTTTTTTTAACCGAAGCAGAAGCGTGAGGGGAGGTAGAAAAGGGTATGAGAAGATTTTAACAGTAAAAGAACAGTCACTTACTCACAAAAATAGCAGAAAGCACAGATTGCAATGCGGACATAAAGCGCGGCAAATGAGATCTGAAGGGAGGAAGCAGATAGGGACATTATGGGTAGGGGAGGAGCTTTGAACTCAGATCAGATGCTGGATATGCGGCCGATTTGGATCCGTGCCGGATCCGGTAACCCACAAGTTGAAGACCAAATGAAGACTTCAGATCAAAATGTTAAACTTCCTCCTAGAGTTATTAGGGAAGAGGAATGACTGGTAAAAGGGATCAGGGTGGGACTTTTGGGAGACGGGACAGTGAGGGGGACCTGCTGAGTCATGGTTGTTCCCTGCAGAGTCCCTGGGGTTGGGGTCCACTAGGCCAGGAACTAGATTCAGGTTACCATTTTTTTTTTCTTTCCTCAGTGGTCTATTCATTCTAAGCCTTCTCCCTCTTTGCCTTTGATGACAGCAGGGAGAGTGCCAGTATTTAGTAGAATAGTTTCTGCTAAATCTTGGTGGCTGAAGCTGCATACAGTCCTTCACAGTCTGCAGCAGTTAAGTCTTCTACTCCACTTTCTCAAAAACAGCTTTTGTTTTGGGTCCAAACAAAAAGTCCATGTCATCTAGCATCTAGAATCTTAGACTTAATATGACCTGCTCCTAATCAGGCATATCTATGTATAACTGACCAAGAAGCAGATGCCCTGGTAGACGCTTCTACAGCGTCACAGCCACAATATAAAGAGTGCTTTGCAACCTGAGAAATGGAGTTGCAGATGTCAAGCAGCTCTTTAGACAGAGCTCTGTCTTCTACCCTCTTCACTTTTTCTTTCATATTGTTCAGAGAGGTTTCCTGGTACTTAACCATATGAAACTGGCAACTGACAGCTTTCACAGCCACTGTGGCAAATGTGTAGACTTTTTTTTTTTTTTTGCCAAAATGATACAGTGTTCAGTTCTTCCCTCTATCATTAGGCAATGAGTTCCTAGAAGTGTCGTGCTCCCTTGCACCCCTGAAGCACTACTTCAGGATTGGAAGCTGGATTCCTAAATAGATGTTTGAGAGTGTCCAGAAGCCTATAAAGTTGTCTGACTTCCTTTGGGCAGGTGGCTAGGAGTCAGGATTCAAGGATGAGTCAAAAATATCAACCACAAATTGCAGCACTCGAAGAATGGACAAAGGTTTATGTTCATCAGCTTAAAAAAATTCTCTTTCTTCTCAGACTGAGGGCAATCCTGAGCCTCCTAATTAAAACACTCTATTATCTTATGTAGAGATTTCCCAAAAGTGTAGTCTGCAGGTGGTGAAGCTGAGGTTAGGATGTTCTCTGAATCACAATCAACATATGAGCCTGTCAAGAACTGGTCGACATAAGCCAAGTCATCTTCATCAGAATCATAAGAACCTGAGGATTCCCAGGGGGAATGGTTCCTCCTTTTCCCAGAAAGAGATTCTGTAGGAGCAGGGGTTCTGGTATGACTATGCTTTCTGGATGCTATAATATTAAGTAAATCTTCAGACAGTCTAAGCAATTACTACTGGTAGGCCTATGCGGGTTAGTATTCTGAATGTCTAGGCTGAGACATTGCAGAAAGTATCCTTTTAGGTTTGGCCTTAGGTGAGGCATCGGAAGCACTGGGACCAGGCCAAGGGCAGGTTGTCTTGACCTGTGCGTGGTCAAGCAAAGATCCCCTCAGAGATTCTAGGGATTCCGCCATTCCTATATGAAGCCCTAAAATGGGAGTTGGAAGCAGTCACCTGCAAAGCAGTCTTGAACCCAATCAATAACCCTTGCATTTGATTGTGCTTAGGTAATAATGTCAGGAGCAATGATGGGCTCCAAAGGGCACAACAGTATTCTGAGACACTTCCTCAGTTGTAGAAAGAGACTGCAAAGGCTCTTCCTGTCCTTCGACTATCACAAGTCTGGGAAGACTGTCTAAAGACAAAGCTGTGTTATCAGCACCTTATGTGGCCCTCCCTGCATTTTTTAGGAAGGTCAAAAGATGGATGGGTGGATACCATAACATGTGAGGATCCCTGATGCTCTTTTTCTTTCCCTAAATACTGTGCGTGACACTCCGCCCTATGACAAATTGTACATTTATTAAAATGAGCATGAGGGCAGTTTGGAATATTGTACTCTGGGGCTTAAGCAAAAAGAGGCAGAGGAAGTGAAAGTCCCAATGTGGAGTCTGTTTTCCACAGCCAGAGATATATTAGATTTAGTACTCATCTAAGTACAGACAATAAAAGAGAGAAAATTATTTTTTTCCCCCAATGTGTAACTTAGTTTTGAAGACTCTCTCTAGTCTTCAGACTGACCAACGCACTCTATGATACGGATGCTTTGGGCTTCGATGATAAGAAAGAATTGTAAGATGGAACTGGCCGATTATCTTAATACACAGTCATCCTGATGTCAGGTGCAGGGTGTCCGCCAGCCCAGTTGGAAGGAGTTACATCTGTGGTACAAGGGCTGCTACAGCAAGTAAAACTCATATGATTGTTACTGCAACAGTGAAACACAAAGAACATCTGTCCTTATTTTATGCTATCACAGACTGAAGCTATTGTGTTGAGACGGTTGTCTACAGCTAAAGAATGTTGGAAAAAAAATGAAATGGGGAACTGATCCTGACTAGACTACTCAGATTTTCAGGTGAGTGGGCTTCTAGCAGTTCAATGAACCTGGTTTAAGATTCATGTAGACCTTCTTTTACCTACCTGGTACAAATTGTATGTAATCGGTTACCTTCCCCATTACAAGCTTGGGAAAATGAGGCTTTATTCTTGTGGTTCTGCAGATACTATCAACCAGTAACAGTATTCTTATACCTGCAAACAGAATCATATCATACTCTTGACATTTTACAGTCTACTAAAAGCAGTCCATTCACAAGCTGCTGACAGCAAACTGGGTAAGTCAGACATATCAGAAATGTATCACCAAAACTTTGAGAAAAGTTTATACACTTGGTTGCACAAATATTGGGAAAATAGAAAAAGAAAACTAAAAGGATGAAAAAACATTGCACACAACTATAGTCTTTCAGCAGCAGAGCTGATACATGTAATTATGTTCTAGGGCTAGTAAATTCCGGGCAGTCTGGATCTGTAAGATTGCATTCTTCTGGCTGCCATATCTTTAATTGAAAAAAATCCCTTTATTTTAACCATTTTAATGTCGCAAAAAATGCATCCAGCTACAACTTTTACCCTACCTCATAGATAACCACCTGCTTACACCCAACACAGCATGGGTTCAGACCCAGCCACAGTACCACCACTGCTCTCCTCTCCTTCCTTGAAACAATCAATAAAGCTTGTGATTCTGGATATCTAGTATCTACCCTCCTCGTAGACTTATCTAAGGCCTTAGACACCATCTCTCATAACCTGCTTCTATCCAAACTCTCCAATCTTAATCTATCCATCGCTTCTACCAACTGGTTCTCTAGTTACCTCTCAGATAGACAACAGGCTGTCAAATGGAAAAAAAAACACTTCCTCCTTTCTTACCACCCCTACAGGTGTACCCCAAGGCTCCATATTAGCTCCCTTACTGTTTAACATCTTTATAAATGACTTCCATCTGTCTATCCCCAATGCAAATCTTATCCAATATGCAGACGACTCGACAATCATCTGTTTGGCCAACACCATCTCCTCTCTCTTAAAACTAACCTAAGTAGTCTTCTCTGCCACTGAGCGCTGGATGTCAGATAACCACTTAGAACTCAACACATCAAAAACTAAACTTATGATATTCACTCCCACTAAAAATACCACTATCGACAAGAACTCTTATTACCAGCCAAAGCAACTCTTCTCTTGATATAGTAACCCATACCAAACTCTTAGGTGTCCTCATCGATGAACACTAAGTTTGAAATCCACCTACAAACGAATATAAAAAAAACTCACCAGAAACTTGGCATGCTTTACCGACACTCCCGCTATCTCACCCCCTCCACTAGGTCTGTCCTCTCAACTACATACCTAATTCCTTCCTTCCTATATGGTGACCCTCTATTCACCAACCTACAAGCTTAAACTCTCTTCCTGTTACAATAAAATCTCCAAGTTTTCCCCTGGTTACAAATCCTCTACCCACTACTGTAATGCCCTTCTAAAACTAAATTGGCTAGAGCTCCCCAATCATCTTACCTACTTCCAACTCACTCATGCCCACAAACTTATCTTCCATCCATCTCTCTGCCCCTCTCTAGCCAGTTCACTTAAAATGCACGTACCCAATAGAATCTTGAGATCAAATAACCAAAATCTAATTGAACTACACAAGCCTGCATGCTCACCAGGCGAACAACTCCTATCCTTTTCTCTAGCATGGCTTTGGAACTCCCTGCCACCTCTCATCTGCACCACCAACAACCTCTCTACAATTAAAACCTTGCTTCATTCCCATGTCATATCTATATGGGAATGTTCCTGCTCTCACCCTGCATAACTCCCTCCTACTACATTTACCCTCTCCCCCCTTTCTTCCCACCCCCTTTCACTTCTCTTATACCACTTACTCTTCTATCTCACTTTTCTTACTTGACACCTACTCTCTTCCTATCCCCTGTATACTCTGCTATAACTCTTATATGATACCTGTACAAATCCCCCTAACCTCTGTTCTAGATTTACCACTGTATGAATTAAGATATTTTGTAAATACTTAATGACATGTTGTTTTTTGCCTTTTGCTCTTGTAGGTTGTAAGCTATGTTACTCATTTTTTTGAGTTTTATGATTTGCCCAAATTGTATAATGTTTTATGGAGCTTTTCTCCCCGGGACTGCATTGAAAACGTGCTTTTCTAGGCCTAATGGACTATCCCGGTAAACAAACTGTAAAATAATAAAAATAAATAAATAAGTGTTTTTCAGCATATTTATAATTGTACTTGCAAACTGTTTATTCATGTCTATGAACAGAGATTAGGTTTAAGCATCTTAAAATTTGGCATGGGTGCCTTTAACAACAGTATCAACTATGAAGCTATCTTAAAGTACGATAAAAAAAAATTCTTAAGCAGCTTGTATATTACCTCATGAATAAACACTAAATGATGAAAACATGAACCAAGTCATTTTTATAATGAGGTGACAAACAGGGAATGGGGAGATAAAGTAAGACTAGTGCCCTAACAGGATGACAAGTGGACAATGTCTGGGAAGTAAAGAATGAAGACAACCACCAGACAAAACAAATTTTTATTCATATGGGGCTAGAGAATGAGCAAGAGTAAATAAAAATAGTTATGTGCTTACTATAACTTGGAATCTCTGCCATCCAGTGTCATTATTCATCACGGATGGGTCATGGATCCGAGCCGGCAACTGATGGACAGATCCAGAACTCAAGCTCTTCCCCTTCCCATAATGCCCTGCTGACCTGCAACTCTCAGATCGAGTTTGCTGGATAAAGAAAAAGGCAGCACTGCCTGCCCAAGAGACTAAGCATCCCCAAGAAGAAGCATCCCTCCAGTTCTACCAGGTCCCCAGAAGGAAGGGGGGGTGGAGGGCGGAAATGTGATGAATAATGATGCTGGACAGCACAGATTCTAAGTTATGGTAAGTACATAACTCTATCTGATGCTATCCGTGTCATTACTCTTCATGTATGGGTCAGAGTCCCAAGCTACTATGAACCTTGGGTGGCCTCAGGGAAGGATATGCCGGAGCACAAAAGGAACCAAAGGAAGCCCTGTTCCTAGACACTAAATCCAACTTATAGTGTGAAACAAAAGTGTGGGGATTAGACAAAGTAGCAGCAGCACAAATCTCATCCAAAGAAAGCTTAGTCAAGAAGGCAAAAGAGTCACAGACCTAGTAGAAGGGGCTTTAACTGCTCTGCAAAGCCCCATATGCCTTGCTGTCATAAATGTAGGCAATATAGCTAGCAATCCATCTGGAAATAGTTACCTTAGCAACTGCCAGACCTTTTCTGGCCTGAGAAAGTCCACGAAAACCTGGTCCAACTTCCAAAATTCCTCAGTCTTCTTAAGATAAAAGCGTAGCTGCCTATGGACGTCTAATCATGTAAAGTATATTCCTCCTTATTAGAATAATTAGGGAAGAAAACTGATAGCTGGTACAGTGGTTGAGGTTAGCTTTCAAAGCCGCCTTCAGAACGAACACAGGATTTGTCCTACGGGATGCCCTATCCTTGCGGAAGTCATTAAAAGGGGGCTTAATGCCGACAGCCTGCAACTCAGAAACTCTTTGGCAAAAGTATTAGCCACCAAGAAGGCTGTCTTCCAAGACAACAACTTATGATCACAAGATGCAGCTGGTTCAAAAGGCTTTTGAGTCAAAGACTGCAGCAACAGAGTTAAATCCCATGGTGGGGAAGGATCTTTGATAGGAGGTCTAAGAAAGACTCCTTTGAGAAAGGCTTTGCATAGTTTAGAAGAAAAGGTGGGACCCTCATTCAAATGGAAATTAGAGATGGTCGCCAACTGGAGTTTAATCGTGGAGAAACTAGCACCTGCCTGAAAGAAAGAAGTCAACAACAACAACAAAATGTCAGGAATCGGGGCTGAAAAGAGATCTAAATGTTGTTGTCTGGCCCAAAAAGAAAATCTTTTCTCTTTACTGGAATACACCTTCTTAGTAGATGGCCTCTGAGATGCTAAGAAAATATTTTTCACAGGAGAGGGGAGCCTGGATTGGGAAAGGATCACTGGAACTGGAGGAACCAAGTGGTTAGATGAAGAGTCTGGAAGCTGGGAAGAGGAAGCCCCCAGGGATGGGAAATGAGATCAGGAATGGGATCCAATATCCAGGGAGGATATTTCAGATGAGACCGAATAAGGGAGAACCACGCCTGATGAGGCATAAAGGGGACAATGAGGATGAGAAGGGTCTTCAGGCGGTGGGCTTTCTGAAAGACCTTGGGAATTAGGGGAGTTGGGGGATAAGCACAGAGTAGTCCCAATGACCAATCGTGAATCAGAGAATCACAGCCTCCCTGGGTGACAAACTCCATTGGAGGATCAGGGCAAAGTAGTTGCTGCATTTGTGGTTGACTGGGGAGGCAAAGCGATCGCAGCATGGTTGACCCCCAACAGTCGAATATCTGACATGCCAGTGGTGGATTCAGCGACCACTTTTGAGGCCTTAAGACAGACCTGCTGAGTCTGTCAGCCAGCATGCTGCAACTGCCGGAAATGTGAGTTGCAAGAAGAAAGTGCCTGGAAGACATTGCCCATTCCCACACTCTCAGAGCCTCTCTCCACAGGAGAAGATCGTGTTCTCTCTTGCTTGTTGATGTACCAAGACAACTGCCATGCTGTCCATTTGAATTGTTATAGTCCAGAGAGGGAGATACTCCTGAAAGGCTTGCAACATTACAAGGAGTGCTCTCATCTGAGGGACGTTGACATTCAATTTGGTCTCTGTGGTGGGCCACGTGCCTTGAACCGTCCTTCCCCAAAAATGCCCCCCCCCAACCCCAACAGGGAAGCATCCGTTGCCTTGGGTGGGGGGAGACAGAAGGGTCTGCCGAGAATTAGGTCCCGAGACTGGAGCCACCAAGCAAGGTTAGTTCTGCACACGTATCATCCTGATGGGCATGAACATGGGATGAACCTGAGCTGACAACTGAACTGCCAGAGTCCACTGCAGGACCCGCATGTGATACCTGGCGAGTGGCACTAACTGGATGGCAGCCTCCATCAAGCCTAATGCTTGTAGAATTAGGTGGGCTGCTCGACCCTCAAGAACCAGCCAGTGAAAGACATGATTCTGAATAAGCTGAACTCTGCACAGGGGTAGTGCTGCAGTCTCCGACACAGTGACCAGTTGAACCCCGATAAACTCTAGGTCCTGGCATAGAGACAGATTGGATTTGAGCAGACTGACTATGATGCCAAGCTCCTAAAAGAGGTTGATGGTATAATTGGTGGCCATTGACAGTTGATACCATATAGGGGCCTTGAGGAGCCAATTGTCCAGGTACGGAAAGACGTGGAAGCCTTGCAGCCTGAGATAGCTGCCACCACTGCCATATATTTGGTCAACACCTGGGGGGCTGTGGTGTGTCCCAAGGGCAGGACTCTGAACAGGTAGAGACTGGCCCCTAACTGAAAGTCCAGGTGTCTGCTGGAGCTTCTGTCAATCTTGATATGACAGTACTTGTCCTTGAGATCTACAGAGCACATCGTCCTTGTGCAACAGAGGTAGAATGGACTGAAGAGTGACCATCCGGACCTTGGACTTCTGGACTGATAAGATTCAGCTTGATGAGGTCCAAAATTCAACACTGGTCCCCAGTATTTTTTCCCACCAAAAAGAAGCGAGAGTAAGTTCTGGACCCTCGTCCTGTTGGGAACTCTTGGATGGCTCAGAAGGTCCTGAACCTAGAGATTTGCCAACTCCCTTTGGCAGGGTGGAATGTCTGGGAGAGATTTTGAAACTGGGAGGAGGACTGAAAAAAGGGAATGGCATAACCCCTGAAAATAATCTTTAACACCCACTGATCTGAGAAGATATTTGTCCAGGCTAGTGGGTGAAGGGAGAATCATCCCCCAACTGCTTCCAGGGCAGGACAGTCGGGCGGCGCTTCAGGAGCGCTAAAAGGGCTTCTCCGAGAAGGGTTCTCAGGAGCCCTGATTCTGTGGACCCCGTCTGCCTCTGGGGTGGTGTTTACCACTGAATCCTCTGCCCCAGCTTGCAGAAGAGGATTCTTGGGGAGCACCCTGGAGGAGGACTGGTCCTGCAGCACCAAAGTTTCTTACTTCCCCTCTGAGTCTTAGAAAAAGATCATTGGGGAATAGAAAACTTGATTTTAACTGTGGATAGAGTCTTATCCTCCTGCTCGCTGCGGGTCAATGTTTCCTCGATGGAAGGCCCGAACAAAGTCGATCCATCAAAGGGAGAATTGGTAAAAGACACCTTGAAGGGTTCCACAAACCCGCAAAGGCAAAGCCAGGCATCCTGTCTAATGGCAATTACTGTGCCAGCCACTCAAGAGGTGACCTCTGTCATATTGGAGATCAACCTCATCGAAGCATTAGCCAGGGAAATCAAAGCAGACAAATTAGCGGGGACCCGCTTAAAACTCTCCAGAGGCAGCAGCAAGGGAAGTGGTGAGTTCTGACACCAAATCTCTCTGAAGCCTGGTAAAATGTGCCATGTAGTTGGTTGCCCTCAGTCCGAATGTAGCTAAGGCAAAACCAGGCTTTCCAAAATGGTCAAATCACCCGAGATTCTCTATTCAGGGGATGGACCGAGGAGCTCTGCTCTGCTAGCTCCTTCTTAGAAGCAGCGGCCACCACGAAGGCATCAATGGGGACACCCTTACTCCTAAAAGCCTTATCATTGGGGGGATTGAGGAATGTCTGCCTTTTTAGGTACCAGTTCCAGTGTGTCCTGCCCATTTCAAAGCACTGTCGGCGATGAGTTGCACAACCTCTTCAGTAGGTGGGGACACCCAGGTAAAAGACGGGCCTGTCCAGAAGGCCTTCAGGAACACGGACTCCCCCAAAGATGGGGTGGGGGAAGACTAATTGCCTCTTTGCTTGAGATTTTCGGGGATGTCCACCAAAGGAGACTTTCTCAGGTGGAAGCCTGGGGGAACCATCTTCCACCTCGAAATCTGTGTCCTCGGTGAGGGACGCTCTAGGGGAGTCCAAGTGCCTCCTTTTGCACATTCTCTTCCAAGAGGGTGCCCTCAAGATGGGCAAAGGGGTGGACTAGGAAGGGACCGGGAGTCCAAGCAAGGTAGTGCCCATCTGAAGGCGCTTGAACAAAGGCTGACCTTGGAAGGATGATGAGGCCTCACTGCCCAAACTTAAGAGGGGCTGGGGAAGACTTAGAGATGAAGGAGAGGTGACTGCCAAGCTGGAGAAAGTCCTCTCTACTGCCTGGAAGGCCGATGGACTGGATAAAGCTCCCCTCCCACAGTAGCAGCTGCCCGGGAAGGGAGGAAGGACCCAAATGTAGCACCGAAGCCTCCAGAAGATACTGGCCCCAAGCTGTCAAGCACTGATGCCCCCAAGGGAAGGGAATGGTCAGAAAATACTGGGCCTGACCCTATCCCCAGACAACCAACACCAACCTCACTGGGTCGAAGAGCAGAATGTTCCAAGGGCAGTGGAACGGAGCCCACCATGGACCCTTATGGTGGACCTGGAGGGTGAGCTTCCAATGACTATTGGATCTGACAGAACAACTGGTTCAGAAGCCCTAATGGGATCCGATGCTTTAAATGGTGCACCAGAGGATCGAACAGATGGGGTCAGATCTGGAGAAGGTTTGTGCAGAGTTGGAAACAAAGGCCTCCGGGGCGCCATGGCCTCAGATCCGAGAGATCAATCTAAGGGTCTCGGAGTGGAACAACCCAAATCCAAAGCCGAAGAGGCTGGACTCGGATCCAGCGATCTGCGATCCAACAGCCTTGGCTTTTTAGAAGGAGATTCCTTAGCGGAAGAGGGAGACTTCTGTTTAGGATCCATAGGAGCCTTAGAGGGGAGCCCGAGCTAGAGGACCCCCTTAGCTAACCCGTTTAGCAAATATCTTGTTCCTGTGCTCCATGAGAGCGCTGGGGGTGAATGCTTCACAAATGTCACATTCAACCTCCAGGGGACGGTCTCCTAAACAGTAAATGCATTCCTCGTGTGAGTCAGACTGAGGCATCTTCTGACCGCACGAGGAGCATCTCTTGAAGCCAAAAGGCTTGTCAGACATACTTCAGCAACACATACACTTACCTCAACAGGGAAGGCACCATGCACACACACACTCAACCCCTCAGAAACAAACAAGGGAGCAAAGTACTAAAAGCAAGAAACACAGTAAAATAATTAGCTAAGGGGGGGTGGGAACCCAAGAGACAAAACTAGTTGAAGTACAGGGAGGGGAGGAAACAGAAAACTATCTGCACTATAAACCTAAAGAAGCCTCAAGAAAAACTATAGAAACCAAGAAGGCAGGAACACCCCCCCCCAAAAAAAAGTTAACACTTATTTTAAAGGAAGGCTCGAGCTACTGGAATCATGTTCTTAGCATTTCTGCGGCAAACAGGATCTGAGGGTTACAGGTCAGCAGGGGATTGTGGGAAGGGGAGGAGCTTGAGCTCTGGATCTGTCCATCAGTTGCCAGCTCAGATCTGAGGTCGGATCCAAGACCCATCCATGATGAATAATGACATGGATAGCATCAGATCAGTGATTAATCAAGTATGGGAGGCATGTCAGTGGGGAACAGACAGAATCAGTAAGAGATTTATCCAATTTGAACAACATGGATTAAGATCTCTGGGCACCATATTTTATTTCTGTAATACAAGTACAGTGATGGGGAGGGGAGGTACAGTGAGATCCATGGCCATCGGCCATCATTTCCTCAGAGACTGTAAACAAACACTGCTCTACCAACCCAATACACTCACTTCTCTAACTTCTGAATGAGCTGCAAAGCTTGCATCTTTTTTCTTTCACACCCCCCCATAAAGTATTGCCTTGTATGACTTTTCTGATGTGGCAGCAACTAAAGGATGGGCAAGAGGTAAACGCTGCAGTACTTTTTCTTAACCACTAGTGCCATGTGGAATCCCATCAGGTCTCAGTTAATGGTATTTGCTATATGTGAGGGTGTTAGCAAAAGGCCTTCACGTAAAAATAAGTTCTGTCAAACAGGTCTGCACTCATAATGTCTGAAAAGAAAGCAGACTGTACAAAATGTTTCGCAAATGCCTCTACAGGGAAATATCTACATGTTTATGTTCATAGGTTCATAGGTTCATACTAGGCTATCTGCCCAAGGGCATTTATAAGCCTAGCCCATAGTTATGTGACTTTCGCCACCCCTTTAGTTTGAAGAAAACTATGCCTATTATTTTGCTGTGCCTCTGTCAAGCAGTGACACTGAAGTAATCCCTGGGGTATATCTGCGATCTCCCATCCATTGGTCAAGATTCCTCTTGAACAATGCCAGCGAGGTGCTCTGCCTCACATGTACCGGGATTTTGTTCCACAGCATAGGGAGTCTCTGGGTGATGAATCTGTCCCTCCAGCACGTTCTATTAATAACCGTGTCAAGGTTTAAGTCTCCGCCTTGTGGTTCTGAGGGATCTAGATTTTTTTGAGGTGAAGCATATTCATCAAATCTGGGTTTGACATGGCCTTATATGTCAGGCACAGGTCACCTCTGAGCAAGCGGTATGCGACTGAATAGAGCTGGAGTTCTTTCAGTCGGGCAGCATAAGACATATTTTTGAGACCCTTTATCCTTTTGGTGAAGAACTTTTGGGGCCTTTCCAGCTGCTGCAGGTGTCGGGTCAGATACATTCCGAATGGGGCATTGTACTCAATCATAGGTCTAATGAGTGATGAGTACAGGGGGATGATGACCTCCCTTGATCTAGATGTGAATCCCTTCATGATCAGGTGGGCAATGTAGAAGGTTTTCCTAACTACTTTGGCAACATGAGTGTCAAACGAAAGGTTACTGTCAACCTGGGTCCCCAGATCCCTGATGACTTCTTCTGTGCTCAGTGGATTGCCACCTATATGGTAGCTAGGGGTAACTTTGTTTTTCCCGAAGGGTATGACTATACATTTCTTGGCGTTTAACTTTAGGCCATGGCTCTGGCACCAGTTATCCGTTTCTGTGAGGCCCTTCTGAAGGATATCTGTGTCAGATGTGTTTTCGACTATGGCGCCCAGTTTGCAGTCATCTGCAAACTTTGTTAGCCATAACCCTCCTGTGTTTGCTTGTACTTCAGAAAAGTAGATGCCGAACAAGAGTGGTCTCAGGACTGAGCCCTGTGGGACACCACTTGTGACAGGCTTTGAGTCTGACATGGCGCCAGCAACTCTGACCCTGTGGGTTCTGTCACTTAGCCAGTTTGCAACCCATCTTGTGATGTATGGGTTTACATTCAAGCTGAGGAGTTTTTCAATGATACCTGAGTGGGGTATTGTGTCGAAGGCCTTTGCCAGGTCGAGGTAGGCTGTATGGACTGCCTTACCCTCATCAATGGCCTTGGTGACTGTTTCAAAAAAGTCAACCAAGTTTAAAAGGCATGATCTGCCTTTGACAAAGCCAAACTGGGTTGGATCCAAAGTCTGCAAGTTCCCTATGTCTTTATTTATGAGTTCCATTATGATCCTCTCCATGGCTTTGCAGATAAGGCTTGTCAAGCTAATGGGATGGTAATTTCCAGGGTCGGTGGAGGCACCGCCCTTGTGAAGTGGGACCACAGTCGCCGTGCGCCACTCCTTGGGTAATGTATCCTGAGGTGAGGCTAAGATTAAACAGCTGTCCTAACTGTGGGTTTAATTCCTCGTTGAGTTCATGAAGCACACAGCCGGGGACACCATCCGGTCCCATGGACGCTGTGTTTCCTGCCTTAGTGAGGGCAGTTCTCACCTGGGCGTTGGAGATGTTTGGGGGGCTACAATCCTCTGGAATAGATATCTCTCCTTTTGGGGGGGAGGGGGGGGAGAAGTTTGCACTGAACCTGTCAGCCAGTATGTTAGCAATGTGTGTAGGTTCAGTAATTTTCACATCATTTTGAACTAATTCTGAGCATATCTGGGAGTTTCCTCCTAGGTTTCTAACATAGCTAAAGAAGGCCTTATGATTGTCTTTAGAGTCCTTGGCGATTTTTCTCTCAAAATTTGCCTTGGATGATTTTATGAGAGCTCTTAGTTTTTTTACTTATAATGATCAAAGGTGTCTTACCTTTCAAGGATTTTGCTCTATCTTGTAGTAGTTTCCTCCTTTTGTTGTAGAGCTTGTTTATGGCTGGGGTCCACCAGACTGGACGCTTGCCTTTGGTACAAAGAGTCTTAGTTTTGTTTGGGATAGCCTGATCCATGCAGTCCTGTAGGTGCTGGTAGAAGGCATTTGTAAGTGATTCAGCGGTTTGAGTAATGTTTACCACTGGCTCAGGGGCCTTAAAGGAGACCACACTAGTTTTTAGAAGTGTGAAGTCGGCTTTTGAGAAGTTTTTCACTGTGGACTTTTTTTTTTTTCAGGTGGGGGCGGGATGAGGACCTCCAGCGAGATTAGTTTATGATCTGATCTACCAGTGAGGGGTATACTTCCGGTGTTGAACATTGTGATCCCATGTTCGTGATGATGAGATCAAGTATGTTTTCTCCTATTGTGGGGATGGTGACTAGTTGTTCCATGGCATTTGAGTTTATGAACTCCAGGAACCTTTGGGCTAGAGTGTTTGGGCTTGAGTAGTGTTCCCAGTCTATATTAGGGTAGTTGAAGTCACCTAGTATGATGGTGTTTGGAGATACATTTATCCCCTCCAGTGCTTTCAGGAAGGCCATGTGAGGTTCCTGAGTTTGAGAGGGTGGCCTGTAACATGCTACAAATTGCAGAGCAGTCTTGCCTATGGTTAATTGCACCTGGATGGTCTCCGATGCATCGTGCGTTGCCACCAACCTTGAGGTGTGTGTGTCCTTTATGAATATGGACACCCCCCCTCCTTTCTTGGCGTTGTTCGGATTTTGGGGCCGGAACGCATGATATGAGGTGAAACCTGATAGTGCTGGGGTGCTCTCAGGAGCCTTGAACCAGGTTTCTGTCACAGCACAGACATCGATGTTCTCCATACTGAGAAGGGCCTCGAGTGCGTGCATCTTGAGATTGAGACTTCTGGCATTGAGCAGCATTACCCTTAGTTTTTTTCCTTTTTTGTGTTCTAGGGTGGTAGGTTCAGAATTTGAGCCTTGCCTAAAAAAAGGCACTATGGGGGTGGCAAGAGCCTTTGCCAATATCCGGAAGCCCAGGGGTGACAGGTGCAAGCTGTCCCTCGAATGGCAGCGTGGCTTGCCCAGCATGTCATCCCAGGCAGACAGACATTGGATCCCCTTTGAATGACACCAGAATTTAAGCCAATTATTAAAGCTGGTCATCTTATCACTGTATTGTGGCATCATTCTAGGTGAAGGTAGGATACTGCTCAAGGTCAGAGTCATACCTGCCTGGGCTACATAATCAGAGAGCTCCTCAATGTCTCTTTTCATGTAGTCCAAGGAGGTACGTCTCAGGTCGTTGACACCAGCATGGACAATGACTGAGTCGTACTTGTACCTGCTGTTGAGAGACCTGAGTGCTTGCGTTATGTGGCGGATTCTAGCGCCCGACAGGCAGCTTACTGTGACCTTCTCCTTACTCAGTCTGGTGAGCGGGACGTCAGTGTGCCTGACTATGGAGTCACCAATGACGAGTGTGTCTGGCATTGTGTTTGGCCTTAAGGGCTGTGACTGTTTGACACTCTGACTGTGTGGTCTATGTGTTGCATCCTGAGGTGGTAGTTGTTTGGGTGTCTGCTTTGGTGGCCTCTGCTGTTTTGGTAGATTTTTGATCAGAGCCTCCGAGTATGTCTTTGTGTGATTATGTGTATGATTTGAAGTTGTGATGGTACTATGTGTGACTGGGTATGTAGTGTGTGTGGTTACCTTCTCCTCCTGTCTGGTCTTGCCAGTCCTATGTTGAGAGAGCTCAGCCTCCAGTTTGGCCGTATAGTTGCATCTCTCGCATGTATTTGTGTTTTGTGGGAGAAGGAGAGGATTGTCTGTGTACATGAGGCAATTGTAACATTGCCTCAATATTCCGAGGTTCACCAGTTGAGCAGGAGAGGACACTAGCAACTGATCCCTCGACATGCTAGAAGTAATAGATAAAAAAACTTACAAAAGACTCTGGGGGATGTGGGTTCTAGGCTGGTGGAGTACTATCTATAATAATAGTGCTTTATCAAGGTGCACGTACTGTAGGAGCAAGTGCTAGGCTTTACAGATAGAGAATAGTCTACTTGGGAATCAAGTAGAGATGAACTTTTTAGTTATAGGATACGCTGGTTAGATCAGCAGTACAGTTCGAGGAAGGTAGTTTTAAGGGAAAATTTGAAGAGTGGAATTTAGGTAGCCCGAATAGTTCAACCTTGTTAAACCGCCGCTGCTCTTGTGTGCAACAGTGGCAACTCCGTTCTAAAGCGCGCTAACACGTGCTTTATAGCAGGGGCTGGAAAAAACAGGAAATGACCCAAAATGGCCAACGAATTACTAGTTGCTGTCTCTAACCACTCCTCTGAGGACAAACAAGCAGCTCAGTACTCCCCACTCCCACTGGTGAGTAAAGAAACTACCTCTGGCCACACAAGAAAATGGAGGAAACGGGAACCAAATACAAAGCCCAGGGATCAGCAAAATCTGATCACTGGAACAACTAGCTAGGAAAGTTTAGGAAAGGAGAAGTATTTTTTTGTTTTTTTTAGTTTTTTGCAAACAGACAGAAAAAATACAGTAAATGCTTTGGTATTCGACTAAATTGCTATCAAAGGCTGGTACACTTGAGTGTATGTTTGTTACTTTTAAGCAAAACTTTAGCCAACAAGTGCAATCAACAATTTAAGCACAGAAAAACAGGAAAATCAGGTAATAAAACAGTAATATAGGCACAAACAGTAGTCGAAAAGCTCAAAAGATCGAAAAATGCAAAATAAAATGTTTAAAAAATACTTATTATCAAGAAAGTTGCTTTTTCTGCTCTCTGCTGGCTTAGGAACTCTGCAGGGGACCACGAGGAGCTATGCCAAGTTCTCTAATGCCAGAAAAGCCCGCCAAAGCGTGCTTTATAGCAGGGGGCTGGAAAAAATATGTCATGACAAATATTTTTAGAACACAAGCTGATGTGCTCTATTACCAATTCAACAATGGTAGAAGAAACTAGTGAAAGATAGCTCAAAAATATGCCTTAAAAGAAAAATATATTCACAGGTAGTGGCTAGGCATCCAGTCCTGGAGACCACTGAACAGCTTAGCCCAAATCTACCAATTGCCCCACACCAGTTTAGCTAAGTGATTTGCTCAGTCAAACAGCAGACAAAACAGCAGTGGTAAGGGAAACAAATTCTGGACTACAGTTTGCAGCTTAACAGTTAACAGCATTAATGCTCTGTGCTGAGATGTCAAAGGTATAGAGAACAGAACTATTTCCATAACACTAACACAACCTCTAAAATTGTAACATGCACCATTAGTAATGGCAAAAAGTAAACCCAAAAGCTTTTTTTTACCTTTTATAATTGATTTCATGTCACATTTTGATGAATCAATATTGTGCAATGCAATTAGTAACTCTCCAGGGTTCAGTGGTGATACAGCTGAATTTCCATCACCTGCAGAGAACAATATATTGAGAAAATTATTAAATGTGTGGCTCTTAAACACTGCAAATACCTGCGATTTAAAACAAACAATTCTGAAATCTTCTGCAAATATATAACACTTAAGGACAGGACTTGAATACAGGGCAAAAAAAAAAATCGTAAAATAAACACTTTTATTTTATTTTATTTTACATTTGTTAACCGGGCTAGTCCAACTGGATACATGTCCATTTTCAGTGGAAGCCCGAGGAGAAAAGCTCTGCTATCTACTACATGATAATAAAAGTAAATACAAAATATATAAGGCATTTACCGTACAAATACACAAGGCATTTAAACCACAATAAGAGGATGTAGAGAAAAAGGTGAGAGGGAGATACAGATATTACTGGAGCACTTTTGTCATATCTACAAAAAAAACTCAAGCATCCAACATCACATAGAAACATTGCCCATTCTTGACTATAGGAGTGTGGCCAGAAATGTATATTTTGTACTCAGATCTCATGCTGTTGTCTCACTATCTACCCATTGCTTAAAAATGTACTAATCTCTCAAAGCGCTGCCTGTATACACTTCAGAAAGTGACAGATTACTTACAACTGCTACCCTTTGTAACAACAACAAAAAAAGATACTTAGATATGCATTCTGGTGCTGCGGTAGCTTTGTCGCCTCACAGATAGACGTCGTCCTGTTCGATTCTCAGCTAGAGCGTCTTCCGTGTGGAGACATGCGTTAATGGGCGTACCTTCAATGAAGGTTGTGCGCCAGGGCTGTCAACTCAGCATGTAAAAATCTACTGCCAATCATTAGCGGACCGGAGTTCCGCTCTGGCGACCCCTAACCGGGAAAAGCCGAAAGACACAACAACCATGTAAACATGCTTTGTATAAGTCTATACAGAAACAATTCTAAACATGAGCTCGTTGAGTCAAAATTTCTGAGAGATGCTCAGTAAAAAAAATACATTCATTTTAGTACACTAAGAAAACAGGAACCAACAAACAACGTTCTAAAACAACGTAAAAAATAATAAAAAAAAGCACTGCACAGGAGCCAAACAAACAAACCTTTAATAAAGAGATGTTTAAGTGCTTTTGTTCCAAATTATGACAAAACTTCTTCACAAACAAAACACATAGTGCTCCCTTATCTTTTTATATAAAAAAGGCGCCAATGAATTTATACCCTCTTAAAGACACATTACCCCTACAAAGGGACGTGCATGTACGTCAGAAGAGAAGAGTATCTTAAAAATAATCTGAAATTTCATTAATCAACTCTCCTTATTGATAAGGAGAAATTAATCATAGGCACTAAACAGCCTATAATTGCAAAGTACCTTGTTAAGGTAAGGGAAAAAAGCTCCTGTATTGTTCAAAAAAAGCACCAAACCAGGCATGTCCAAGGGTCAGCTTCCGTATTCTCCTGTCCACCTGGTAAATATGGGCATACTGGGGCAATGCAACAATTGCCTCATGTACACAGACAACCCTCTCCTCCTACCTGTGAGAGATGCACTTACATAGCCAAACTGGAAGCAAAGCTCTCTCCACCCAAGATTGTGCTAGACAGTCAAGAGAAGGTTAACACCAGCACTACAGCTCAAGCAACACATAGCCCTTCTAAACTCACACCACCAACACCCACACATAGCAACACTAAACCAACATTTGTGGAGGCCCTTAACTGTAACCTGCCCAAGCAACAAGGACCTCCGAAGCCGAAACGCAAACAAACACCAGTCGCAACCAAAGTGTCACATAACTCACACCACCAGTGTGCCACCCAGCAACAGCCCCTAAGGCAAGATAACGTACCTAACACTTTAGTCATAGGTGACTCTACAGTCAGGCACACTGATGTCCCACTCACCAGGCTGAACAACGAGAAAATTACAGTGAGCTGCCTGTCAGGTGCCAGGATCCTCCACATAACTCATGCACTCAAGTCACTCCACAACAAGTGCAACTATGACTCTGTCATTGTCCATGTTGGAGTGAATGACTTGAAACGTACCTCCCTGGACTACATGAAGAGAGACATGGAAGAGCTCTCGGATCATGTGGCCCAGGCAGGTATGACCCTAGTCCTGAGTAGAATCCTGCCTTTGCCCAGAATGATACCACAATATAAGGACAAAATGATTGACTTCAACAACTGGCTAAGCTTCTGGTGTCATTCAAAGGGGATCCAGTATCTGTCTGCCTGGGACGACATGATCGACAGACCATGATGCTTTGCCAGAGATGGTCTGCACCTGTCGCCCCTAGGATTCAGGTTACTGGCTAAGCCTCTTGCCATCCCTATAGTGCCTTTTTTATGCAAAGTTCAAAGGACAAAACCACCACCGTAACAGGCACAAGCATGCAAAATCTGAAGGTAATGCTACTCAATGCTAGAAGTCTAAACCTCAAAATGCACTCTTTTGAGGTACTCCTAAAAATGGAGAACATCGACATATGTGCATTAACTGAGACTTGCTTCAAGGCTCCAGAGAGCACCCCTGCAATACCAGGCTACAACTCTTACCACACTTTTCGGCCACCAAGCCAGGATCTAAACACTAAAGGTGGAGGAGTGTCCATATTCACCAAGGATATTCACACCACCAGGTTAGTTGCCCAACACAATGAGTCTGAAATTCTCCAGGTGCAACTAACACTAGGTAAGACTGCAATCCAAATTGTAGCTTGCTACAGATCCCCTATCATGCCTCAAGATTCTCACTACACCTTTCTAAACATACTGGAAAATATCAATATACAACCAAACACCCTAATACTGGGTGATTTCAACTACCCTGCCATTAACTGGGAAAACTACTCGTGTACCAACACCTTTGCCCAAAGGTTCTTGGAATTCATATATTCCAATGCCCTGGATCAACTCATCCATAGTCCCACCAGGGGCTCCAATATCCTAGAACTGATCATTACCAACATGGGAAATCGATGCTCCACATCTATGGTCACCCCTTCATTGGTTAGGTCAGACCATAAGCTAATCACCCTTAACATCCACATCCCACCCCCACCCCCACCCCCTAGTAAGGAAACCTCCATAAAAAACTTCTCCAAAGCCAACTTCATGCTACTCAAGTCAGAAGTTACAAACTTCATGACACCCATGTAGACAGGAACTGAAAGTTCGACTGCTGAGTCCTACACTAAGGCACTGTATGAGCACATCTACTCATGCATGAATCGTGCCATCCCAAATAGAACCAAGATGCTCTCCTCCAAAAAAGGAAGCCAGTCTGGAGGTCCCCTGCCATAAACTTTACAACAAAAGGAAGAAACTGTTGCAGAAAAGAGGAATATCCCAGGATTCAAAAAACCTCCCTTACCAGCCTCAGTAAGAAGCTGAGATCCTTCATAAAATCCTCCAAAGCTAGTTACGAAAATAAAATTGCCAAAGATTCCAAAGACAACTACAAGGCATTCTATAACTATGTCAAGAATCTAAATGGCAATGCTCAGATCTGCTCTGAGCTACAACAGAATGGCATTAAATATACTGATCCCAAGGATATTGCCAATATCCTGGCAGATTGATTCAGTGTCAACTTCACCCCCCCCCCTCTCACTCCCCTAAATGGCCCATCTCAGTACTGGAAGATTGCTAAATTCCAGTAATAACGGCCACACAGGTAAAAAACGCACTCTTCAAAGCTAAGAATACAGTATCCATGGGACCAGATGACATCCCGAGCTGTGTACTACATGAACTACAAAATGAACTGGCACCTCACCTAAGTGTCATTTTTAATCATACCCTCACCTCGGGCTTCGTGCCCACTGAGTGGCACACAGCTACAGTTATCCCACTCCGCAAGGAGGGATCCACCTTGGATCCCGGGAACTACTGCCCCATTAGTCTGACAAGCCTGATCTGCAAGGCCATGGAGCGTATTATCATGGAACTTATAAACAAAGACATTGGCAACCTTCAAACACTGGACCCCATCCAGTTTGGGTTCATGAAGGGCCGATCTTGTCTCCTGAACCTGATTGACTTCTTTGAATCAGTCTCCAGAGCCGTGGACGAGGGTAAAGCAGCCCACACAGCCTACCTGGACCTTGCCAAGGCCTTTGACGCCATCCCCCACTCTAGAATTATAAATAAACTTACTAAGCAGGGCATTAATCCCTACGTCACTTGATAGGCTGCCAACCGGCTTACTGACAGAACCCAAACTGTAAAAGTAGCTAACTCCAAATCCAGCTCCAGACAAGTGCCAAGTGGAGTACCTCAGGGTTCAGTCCTGGGACCACTCCTGTTTGGCATCTACCTCTCTGAAGTACAGGCCAACACTAAGGGACTCTGTCTAACAAAGTTCGCAGATGACTGCAAACTGGGAACCATTATTGAATCCCCAAATGATGTGGATACTCT
>NC_056725.1:712288455-712375022 GCF_019279795.1 Protopterus annectens
AACAGAGTGCTTGTAATTGAGGGTGCATGAATTCCCCTTCCCTCTGGGTTAGGAGGTTTGGAATCTGAGGAAGATTCCATGGAGGCAGCAGGGACAAGCTGCGCAGCAAGGGGTACCAGTGCTGTCTGGTCTAGAGCTATGAGAATGGTCCTTGGTCTTTCCTCCCTTATTTTGAGCAGTACCCTGGGAATGAGAGGTAGGGGAGGAAAGGCATAGAGTGAGAGGTTTACCAAGGGGAAGGACAGGACATCCACTTTCCAAGCCATGCAGTGATGCTGCCTGGTGCAGAATTTGCTGAGCTGATGGATGGTGGGGGAGGCAAAGCGGCTGACCTCTGGGGTTCCCCATTTTTGAGTTAAGAAGAAGGTGTTTCTGTTGAGCTGCCACTCATGGAGGTCCAAGAGCTTTTTGCTTAACTGGTCTGCCAGGAAGTTGAGGGGACCTGCAGGTATTTTGCTAACAGGTGTATTTGCATGGAAGAGGCTGTGAACCAAAGGGTCATGGTCAGCCTGCACAGCGGGTAGTAGTGAGTCCTTCCCTGCTTGTTGAAGTACCACATCACAGTGGTGTTGTCTGTTTTGATCAGGAGAACACCTGGAGAGAGAAGGGGTTTGAAAGCTATCAAGGCCTGCTGCACAGCCATCATCTCTTTTTGACTGATGTGCAGGGGGAGTTGCTGGGGGTTCCATTGGCCCTGTATGCACCTGCCGTCCAGATGTGCGCCCCAAGTGCATTCTGATGAATCTGTGGTGAGGGTCTGAGCAGCAGGGTGTGGGGAGAAGGGCAGTCCCTTGCTGTGGGAGCAGGGTGTTGCCCACCAAAGAAAATTCCTTTCTCAGGAAAGGAATAAAATTCAGAAGAGTTTCCAGATCTTGAGAGTGTTGACACCAAAGGCTCTTTAGGTACCACTGAAGTTTCCTCATACGCAGTCTGGCATATGGATTGAGGAGTATGTAAGAGGCTATGAACCCCAGAGCTTGCAGGATTTTCCTTGCAGAAAGCTGGGGCCTGGTAGACAGTTGAGAGAAGTAAGCTGATAGGAAAATTTGTTTCTCCGGTGTAAGGCATGCTATCTGGGATGCTGTGTCCAGACTTGCTCCCAGGAAGATTATCCTTATGGTGGGTACCCGTTTGGATTTCTTTTCATTGATTGTGTACCCTAGGGAGGTTAGTAGGTCCTTTGCTAAGGCCAGGTCTTTGAGTAGCTTTTCCTGGCTGTCTGCCTGAATAAGGCAGTCTAAGTATGGATAAATTTGAATATTTCTTGTTTGCAAAAGACAATGGCCGGAGACAGGCATTTTGTGAAAACTCTGGGAGCAGTAGATAAGCCAAAGGGAAGCGCAGAGAACTGAAAGTGTTTAGATACTGCCCTGAAGCAGAGATATTGTCTGCAGGACTCCTTGATAGGAATGTGGAGGTAGGCCTCTTTTAAGTCCAGGGTGGCTAGCCAAATGTCCTTGAAGAGCATGGTTAGCAGCTGCTGAAGGGTGAGCATTTTGAATTTTGGGATCACCAAGAAGGTGTTTAGAATGTATAGATTGAGGATGGGGTGCCAGGTGCCCAGAAAAGAGGGCACCAGAAAAAGTCTAGAGTAGAAGCCTTGGCCTATCTGCTCTGCAGGCACATGCTCTACTGTTCCAAAGGAGAGCAGGGAATGGATTTGCTTTTGAGCCTCTGTTCACTGATTTGTTGGTAGATCTGGGAACCCTTTTGGGGTTGGAAAGGTTTGGAAGGAGAATTTGTACCCCTGACACATAATGTTCAGTACCCAGTGATCCTTGGTAATGGTGGCCTAGGTGCTTGAGTGAAAAAGAGTTTTCTTCCTAGGGTTATGTGGGCAGACAAGAGGTCGGGAGGGGGCGAGTCATTGCGAGTACTTACCATAAGGGGTGGCTTAAAACTAACTGGTTTGAAGTGGAGGCAGTGCGACCCCTGTGGCTGCTGTTTGGGGGGGGGGCTGTTTCCACAAGGCCTAGGCTGGCCCTGTCTACTCAAAGCAGGAAAGGAGCAGTGCTTGGAGTGAAAATGCCTGCTGAACCTAGGGGGCTGGACCTGTAAGAAATCTTTAACAGTCTGCATAGATTTTGCTTTTTCTTCTATCTTTAAGACCTCTTCTGCTTTAGTACCAAATAGGTTACCTTTATGCAAGGGTGCATCCAACAATTTTGATTTGACATGGGCTAGCAGGTGTTGTTCCTTAAGCCATGCATGTCTTCTAATGACAGATCTGGTGAATGCTGCCCTTAAAGAAGCTTATAGGGCGTCAAAACCACAGTGCAAAGTGTGTTTAGTTACTTGACCACCAGAATGCATTAAGTCCTCTAAATCTTTAGATTCTGCCCATGCAGGAAAGGAGGAAATTTTTTGTTTAAGGAGTTCCAAGATACGTTGCTGATACTTAAGCATACGGAACTGACAATTTAGTGACCTGATAGCAACAGTAGCTGAGGTGTATACTTTTTTACCCCACCTGTCCAGTGCTCGGGAATCCCTGTCTGAGGGGGTGGGATTCTTAGCTGAGGTTGCTTTAATCCCTTTAGGCCCTTGAGTAATGACCTCAGGGTCAGCTATTGGATTTTTAAAAAGACATATAAGAGAGTCAGGGACTCTAATACCTGTCTGGTTTTCTGGAAGCAGGAGGGAGGATGTCTGAAGTCGAGCTGGATTCAAGGAAGAGATCATCCACCACATCTAGGACTGGGGGGATGGCTAAGGGCCTATGTTGTGGAAGGTCTAGGAACTCTCCAAGTCTCTTTTTAGACTGTGGGTAGTTTTGACTCTCCCCCATTGGAAATGCTCCCTTAAGGTATGCAAGGTTTCCCCAATGGAAAAATCCTCTGGGGGAGAGGCTGAAGGAATGGATTCCTCTGCATTAGAATCCTCATATGTGGCGAGGGGCTGCATGTCTTCATAGACAGATGCATCGGATTCATCTGACTCTTGTTCAGACAAAACTACTGGAGACAAATCTCTTTTCCTTTTTGAGGGAGTGGTTTGGCTTCCCCTAATCAGCATGATAAGGTCTGAAATTTTATGCATTTGAGACTTAAGGCAAGGGAGCAGGTGCCTGAGAATGGGTAGTCAGTTTCTTGGGTGTGGTTCGACCCCTGGGCCTAAGGAACTCGGTTTTCAAAAGAATGGAAGCCATGAGAGAATGTGTTGGTTTATGTCGGGATTCGGTGTTGCGAAGGACTTCCTTGAAAGCCGGTGCCTGCACAGTGGCTCCAGACCCATCCAAGGTAGACACGGCCGTAGGATCTTTAGACTAAGAAGAGTTCTGTGGCATATCGGACTCCGAAAGGCCTGTGAATTATCTGAAGTGGGCATCAGGGGCTGTGTGAAAGCACCTCAATGAGTTCTGGAGGACTGACGACCAGCTTCGTCGGAAGGTTTGGTCCTGTGCGATCTGTCTCTGTCTTTATCTTTACATTTTTTCGGAAGATCTGCTGTCGGATGGCTTACTGAAGCCATATCGGGATTCAAGGATGGTAAATGGAAATATCTGGCTACAATAAGGGCCCGACAACGAATAGTTCTGGCGTTAAAGCACAGAAGTGACAACAAGGGACGTCGCGGTCTGGGCCTAGACAAGTGACACAGTAAGAGTGGAAGTCCTGGTATGGTATTTGCTTTCTACAGGCGAGACAATTATTAACTTTTTTTGACATCGGTTAGTGCAAGAAAAAAGGATCCCCAACAGGGTACTTAGCTTTCGAAGACTTCAACTTCAATTCCGAAAAAAAAACTCGGGCAGAGGCCAACCGGCACTCATGTGAACTGCTTCTGTTTCAGGCTCCACGTTAAGAAAGACTGATGTAATGGCATTGGATGCCTTCCTTTATACCACTGACGACCTGACGTCAGTCCTCAAGTGACAGCAACCGACGCAGAAATACTAACCCTCTGGTATTCAGGCCGCCCTAGGGCTATCCTGGCAGGGGATAACCCAAATGTGATGACTGCAACAGTGAAACACGAAGAACATCTGATGGTGACTGGCTCCCAGCCTGAAATGCAGAAGTTGGTCAAAAGTTCAGGATTGCTGGAAAGGCTTGTCCGGAGCAGGTTCCCACAACCCTTGATTCTGCGGAGTCCCTCATGTGGGGGATGTCTACCATTATGACCATATCCCACTCTGCCTCTGGGGGGGGGGGTCACCCTGAGTGTCCTGGAAAGGGCCCTGCAACTTCCGAAACCATGTTTTCTTACTTCCATACCGGTTCCTGGAGAAGGTCAGTTGTAGAGAAGAAAAACAGATCCCGACGGCAGGCAGGGTATTACCATCTTTCTCACTCTGACTGAAAGTGTCACATACAGTGGGCCCAAACAAGGTAGGACCAGCAAAGGGGGAATTAAAAAAAAGACTGTTTGAAGGGCTCTGCAAAATAGCACAGTCTCATCTAGGCATGGCGCCTAACTTGCGGTACCATCTGCAGCATTAGAGATAAGCCTCATGGATGCATTGGCTAGGGAATGTAGGGTGGCCAGCCTAGAGGAAATGGACTCCTGTTCCTCAGCAGGCATGGACCCTGGGACTGAGCTCTAAAGTTTCTTAACTAAGTCCCTTTGTAGATGGGTAAAGTGGGATTAGTTGTTCAATGCCCAAAGCACAAACACAGATGAGGCATAGACTCTTTTGCCAAATATGTCCAACGTTTGGGATTCTCCATTTGGGGGGAACGACAGAGGAGCTTTCCTGAGCCAGCTCCTTCTTGGTGGCTGCCACCACAACCAAGGCATCTATTGAGATTTCCTTTGGTCCAAAAGAAAGCTGGAGAACTTAAAATGTTGTCAGCGCAATTAGGAATCAGTTACACTGTATCTGGCTCCTTCCAGGACCTTGACATTACCAGCTGGAAGAGCGGGTCAGCCGAGGGGGACACCTAGGTAGTAGATGGGCCAGCCACGAAAGCCTCCCACAACACAGATTCCTCTTGGGAAGGGTTTTGGGAGGACCATCCACACTTCTGGCAAAGGATTTCAAGGATGTCTCCAAAGGAGACCTAGTCGGATGGTGATGTGGGAGACCCTTCGGCTTCCTCAAAATCAGTACCTGTAGTGAGGGATTCTGTAGGGGAATCCATGTAGCCCCTTTTACACGGTCTCTTCCGAGGGTCCTCCTTGTGCGGTCACTCTGGGGAGGTGTCGAAAGAAGCTTGGAGATACACTGAGGGAACGTTGCAGAGGCTTTCCTCGACTGGCTGTCCCATGTGGTGGCCCAGAAGTCTCAGGCTCAGTTCCAGAGTGAGGCAGGAAGTTCCATTGCGGTAAGTGCCAAGGATCTCCTTGGAATGGAGAGGACCGTCTCCATGACCTCGAATGCAGAAGGACGCAGAACCACTTGGAGCTGTCTCATCAGAGAAGAAGCCACCGGAGCAGACACTTCCCAGAGAAAATGGGTCTCCCGCTCCAAGAGGGGATGGTTGGAGCCAAGCTGTCAAAGGCCGAGGCTCCGAAGGGAAGAGATGGCGTTGAAAGTTTCTAAGTCAACCCCCTGGAACCGACCTTGACACTACGGCTCCGAAGCACAATAAGAACCGAAGCAGCCAGAGCTAATCAAGTCAGGGAGAATGTCAGAGGTTAATAAGAGATCTCAATCATACAAGATGATCTTGAGCCCCCACCTTGTTGGGACTGCTGCATATCTGCAAGTCGAGCTCCACTCAAGTAACCCACGCACGTGGCCTCAACCTGGTCTGTGACATCAATAGGAATTGTTGGTGGGACAGATTCGTGTCCCAGAGTCTCCCAATCTGTGGAATAGACACCCTCTCCACGTCAAGCAGAGTACCTCTTCAATCCTTTTTAAGCGCAATCTGGATAGCTGGATGGGAAACAGAAAATACATCCTAGGGATTCCAACCATGTCCCTGCTGGACAGGGGCATCGGGTGCTGACTTGTCTAAACATGGGCTAAAGTATTGGCTAGGCTTACAAGGGTATGAGGGCCAACAGCCTAGAAACTTTCTATCATCGGCTCGGACAGTCCGACACCAGAACCCAAAGGAACCGACAACTCCGAAACCAGGGGTTGAATTGGAAAAGAAGCTACCGGTTGGAACAGTGATAGCCTCGCGAATCGGGAAACGGACTGGCCGGACATAAGCCCCATCTGGATCTGTGCCCCAAGGAAAGTACAGTTGTGTACACTTACCATAAATGCAGATGTTCAAGTGTATTAACTGTTGCAGTCATCACATTTGGGTGATCTGCCTGCAGGTAGCCCTCAGCCGGCCTGAATACCAGAGTCTTCGGATTCCTGTGTTGGATGCTGTCTCTTCTTCCATGAGGTCAGGGGTATAAAACATGCAGCCAATGCCATTACATCAGTTTTTCTTGCCCCACATGTCAGGTGTCCCCACAACGGGAAGCAATTATATGTTATGGTACACCTCCATCAAAAAGCAAATACACCAGAAAAACTTAAATATACCAAACAAGAAGGAAAGGTAGAGCCAAGAGAAGTCAGGGGGATGGAGGGAGGGTAACCAGGACTGCAACAGTGAATACACTCAAACATCTACATTTATGGTAAGTGTACACAACTGTACTCTGTTCTTCGTGTTTCACTGTTGCAGTCATCACATTTGTGTTGATTCCCAAAGCTAAGGAAGGGAAGAGGAAATTAAAGAGCATTAGGGCCAGCTATTAAGCCCTGCAAGACTGCAGTGGCAAAACCAGCTCTAGATTTAGAAAAAATAGTCATGTGGTAATGCTTGGTGAAAGTATGTACAGAACTCCAGGTAGCAGCTTTTAGGATGTCCCTGATGGGGGCACCTCTGAGAAAGGCTGCAGAGGTAAATGCAGCCCTGGTGGAATGTGATCTTATCCCCTGTGGGGTAGGTCTTCCATGGTGCTTGTAGCAGAAATGAATGCAATGGGCTATCCATTTGGAAATGGTTTGCTTTGAAATGGCCTTCCCCCTCTGCCCCTGCAGCAAAGCTAACTAGCAGCTGTTCAGATTTTCTGAGAGGCTTAGTCCTGTCCAAATAAAATCTAAGTTGTCTGTGCACGTCCAGAGAGTGGTGTTCGTTCCCCTTTGTTTTGTGGATTAGGAAAAAAAAGTAGGCAAATGAATGAAGTGATTTAGGGCCACACTAGACACCACCTTGTGCATAAAAGGAAGGAGTGGTCCTGAGAGAAACCCTGTCTGTATGGAAGATAATGAAGGGTTCCACTGCCATGAGGGCCTGTAATTCAGACACTCTTCTTGCTGAAGTGAAGGCTAGAAGGAAGGCTGTTTTCCAAGAAAGGAATTTCAACTCTGCTGTTGCAGCGGTTTCAAAGGGGTTGGGGAGCTATTCCAATACAAAGTTAAGTTCCTAGGCTGGAGTAGGGGTTCTCCTGGGGGATCTTACATTTTTGGCCCCTCTAAGGAACTGTTTTAGCAGGGGGTGAGAGAAGAGGGGTGGCACAGTATTATAATGTGCTGAAATGGGAGAGGCATGAATTTTAATTGATGATAAGGGTAGGCCCTTGTGGAGCATTTCTGTTAAGTACTGAAGAATATGAGGTAAGCTGGGCACCATTGTGCCCATCCCTGAGTGTGGCTCCAGGAACAGTATCTTTTCCACTATTCAGCATAGGACTTTCTAGTACTAGGCCTCCCTGCCTCCAGAATGACATCTAGCACCTGCTTACTGAGGGATGCTATTGGAGAGTTTAAGGAATTAGCCAGACCGCAAGGTTCAGGGTTTGAAGCTGAGGGTGCAGAAAGTACAGTTGTGTACACTTACCATAAATGTAGATGTTCGAGTGTATTCACTGCTGCAGTCATAACATTTGGGTAATCTGCTGGCAGGTTACCCTCAGTCGGCCTGATTAACAAAGTCTTGGGTCCTGCGTCAGTTGCTGTCCCTTCTTCCATGACGTCAGGTCGTCAGGGGTATAAAACTTGCAGCCGATGCCATTACATCAGTTTTTCTTAACCCAGATGTCAGGTGCCCCCCCCCCCCAAATGGGGAGCAATGTATATATATATATATATATATATATATATATATATATATATATGTATATATAAATAAAATTTAAAACACAAAAAATATACCTCCAAACAAAAGCAAATACATCAACAAGGCTTTTAAGCATCGTAAAAGAAAGTAGAGGTATAGTAAGAGAAAAACAGGGGGCTGGATGGTGGGTAACCAGGACTGCAACAGTGAATACACTCGAACATCTACATTTATGGTAAGTGTACACAACTGTACTATGTTCTTCGTGTTTCACTGTTGCAGTCATTACATTTGGGTAGATTCCCAAAGCTAAGGTTGGGAGGATGGATTTATACAGCATTAGGACCCGCTATAAGGCCCTGCAGGACAGCAGTGGCAAAGCCAGCTCTGGATTTAGAGAAGAGAGGTAAATGGTAATGTTTGGTGAACATATGAACTTAGCTCCAGGTAGCAGCTTCTAGAATGTCTCTGGTAGGAACACCTCTGAGAAACACAGTAAAAGTAGATGCAGCCTGGTGGAATGAGATCTGATCCCCTGGGGGATAGTTTTACCATGGTGCTTATAGTAAAAACAAATACAATGGCTTATCCATTTGGAAATAGTCTGCTTTGAAATAGCCTTTCCCTCTGCCCCTGCAGCAAATGCCACCAGTAGTTGTTCAGATTTTCTTAGAGATTTTGTCCTATTTAATTAAAAATTAAGTTGTCTGTGTACATCCAATGAATGCAGAATTCACTCCCCTTTGTTCTGTGGATTGGGAAAGAAAGTTGGCAAATGAATGGTCTGATTAAGAGCCACACTACATGCCACCTTAGGCATGAAGGATGGATTGGTCCTGAGAGACACTCTGTCCGCATGAAAAATAATTAAAGGCTCCACAGCCATAAGAGCCTGTAATTCAGAAATTCTTCTAGCAGAAGTGACTGCTAAAAGGAAAGCAGTTTTCCAGGAGAGAAAATTTAAGTCTGCAGTAGCAGCTGGCTCGAAAGGAGGGAGAGTGAGTTTCTCCAATACAAAATTGAGGTCCCAGGCAGGGGTTGGAGCTCTCCTGGGTGGTCTTAAGTTTTTGGCCCCTCTGAGATACTGCTTCAGCAGAGGATGAAAGAAGAGGGGAGGTTCTGTGTTGTAATGAGCTGAAATGGCAGAGGCATGGATTTTTATGGAAGAAAAGGACAGGCCCTCGTGAAGCATCTCAGTTAAGTATTGTAAAATCTGAGGAATATTGGGCGCTGCTGTGCTTATTCCTTGTGACTGGTTTCAGGCACAGAATCTTTTCCACTTGTCAGCATAAGATTTTCTAGTACTAGGCCTTCTCACCTCCAAAATGACATCCATCACAGGTTTGCTGGGGGATGCTAAAGGTGAAGTTAGGTGATTAGCTATGCTGCAAGATTCAAAGTTTGAAACTGAGTTTGCAGAATTTGGTTGTTCTGCTGAGACAGTAAGCAAGGGGTCTGAGGCAGGTGGAAGGTGTGACACATTGTGCAGGAGTGGATGCCAGTGTTGGCTAGGCTAGTCTGGAGCAATCAGAATCATTTTTGGTTTGTCCTGCTTGACTTTTAGTAGAACTTTGGAGAGCAGAGGCAGAGGGGGAAGAGCACAGACTGATAGGTTTTTCCAGCTAAATGATAGAGCATCCACTTGCTAGGATTTTTGTGATGAGTTCTTGTGCAGAATTTGCACAACTGATAGATCTTTTTGCCTCAACCCAGAACTATGTCTGGACTCCCCCATTTGTGTCTCAACATGTTGAAAATCCGTGGTTCCAGTTTCCATTTGTGTGGGTCCATGAGATTTCTGCTTAGTTCATCTGCCAGAATAATCAGCTTTCCTGGCAGGTATTGAGCTTGTAGTTGTATTTGGTAGGTCAAGGCAGTGTTCCACAATGCCATGGCTAATCTGCACAGGGGGTAAGAATGTGTACCTCTCTGCTTGTTTATGTACCACATAACTGTGCTGTTGTCTGTCTTTACTATCAATTGTCATAGATGAAGGTAGTCCTTAAAGGCTGTCAGTGCATTCTGTACAGCTAGCATCTCTTTCTGATTGATATGAAGGTTCATAGGTTCATAGGTTTATACTAGGCTATCTGCCCTAAGGCATTTATAAGCCTAGCCCAAATTTTTGTGGCTTACGCCACCCCTTGTATGAAAAAATACTGTGCCCATTAGTTTGTTGTGCCTCTGTCCAACAGTGACACAGAGATGATTCCCGGGGTAAACCTACGATCTCCCATCCACAGGTCAAGATTTCTCTTGAACAGAGCCAGCGAGGTGCTCTGCCTCACATGGACCGGGATTTTATTCCACAGCATAGGGAGTCTCTGAGTGATAAATCTATCCCTCCAGCACGTCCTATTTATATCCATGCTAAGGTTTAAGTCACTTGCTCTAGTGGTTTTGGTGGATTTGAATTTTTTGAGGTGGAGCATGTCCATTAATTCCGGGTTGGTGCATTTGATTTGGGCTCCATTTGCCCTGAATGCACTTCTCTGCCAGATGAGCCCCCCAAGCATAGTCTGATGAGTCTGTAGTTAGGGTTTGGGCGGCAGGGGGTGGAGTGAATGGCAGTCCCTTGTTTTGATGGCAGGCCTCTGCATAGGAACTCTAGTTTCAGGCAAAGTATGATAGGAATCATTGTTTCCAGACTGTGACAATGTTGACTCCATAAACTTTTTAAGTACCACTGACGTTTCCTCATATGTATTCTTGCATATGGGATTAGAAGAATGCAGGAGGCCATGAACCCCAAGGCTTGCAGATTTTGTCTTGCAGATAGCAGGGTTTTTGTGGCCACCTGTCTGAAGTCACCAAATGAATTTGCTTTTCTGGCGTTAGGTAAGCTATCTGGGCAGATGTATTCAAGCTTGCACCCAGGAATGTAATTTTTTGAGAGATTACCAGTTGTGATTTCTTTTCGTTTATTGTGTACCCTAGACAAGTTAGAACCCTTTTTACAAACGTCAGATGCTTTAGAAGAATGTCCTTGTTTTCTGCTTGAATTAGACAGTCGTCCGGGTATGGATGTATTTGAATATTTCTTTGCCTGCAAAATGCTATTACTGTAGCGAGGCACTTTGTGAAGACCCTGGGCGCAGTAGATAAGCCAAAGGGCAGTGCATAGAACTGGTAATGCAAATAGCCTGCTTTGAGGCGGAGGTATCTTCTGCAAGATTCCCTGATTCGGATATGCAGGTAAGCCTCAAGTCTAGAGTTACCAACCAGGCATCCTTGCCTAGCATAGGAAGTAACTGTTGAAGAGTCAGCATCTTGAATTTTGGAATGTCCAGAAATGTGTTTAGAGTAGATAAGTCCAGAATTGGATGCCATGATTTGTCTTTTCTGGGTACCAGGAAAAGTCTTGAATAGAAACCTTGTCCCTTTTCCTCTTCTGGTACTGGTTGAATAGCCCCCATGCTCACGAGGGACAGAACTTGTTTCTGGGCCTCTGCCCACTGATTTGGGGGCAGGTCTGGCCATCCAATTGGCAATGTGTGGAAATGAAATCTGTATCCCTGGGATACTATATTTAAAACCCATTTGTCCTGGGTTATAAGTTGCCAGTTTCTTGCATGAAGTGCCAGCTTTCCCCCCAAAGGGGCGGCTAAAAGGTAAGTGCATGGTGAGTGAAGAGGGAAGTCATTGAGACCGTTTACCATAGGGAGGTGCCTTGCTGGTTCCAGAGTTGGAGGAGGAGGCACCCCATTGTTTTGTTCTAAAAGTCCCTTGTGACTGAAACCTGGAGCCTTTGGAATGTCTGGGTTTGACTTGAGTGGCTCTCGAAGGAACTGGAAAGGACCAGTTTAGTAGGCCAGTGCCTACTAAATCTTGGAGGTTGCACTTGTAAGAAATCTTTCACGTTTACATAGATTTAGGTTTATCTTCCGTCGTTTTTAAAACTTCTTCAGCCTTATTACCAAAAAGACAGTCCTGTTGTAAAGGAGCATCCAACAATTTTGCTTTAACATGATCAAGCAGAGTTTGCTCTTTGAGCCAAGCATGCCTTAGCACAGACCCAGTTATAGCAGCCCTGCAGGAGGCCTCCAAAGAATAAAAACCGCATTGCAAAGTATGCTTTCCAACTTGTTCAGCTGAAAGTAATAAATCCTGTAAATCTTTATTTTCCACACAGTCAGATATTAACATAATTTTCTTTTTAAGCAATCCCATAATATGCTGTTGATATTTAAGCATATGAAATTGAAAGTTTAAAACTCCGATTCCCAAGGTTGCAGAGGTGTAAACCTTCTTACCCCATCTATCCAGCACCCTGGAATCTCTATCAGAAGGGGTAGGATTTTTAGCAGTAGAGGCCTTAGTGCCATTGGGACCCTGAGAAATGTTTCAGGATCTGCAATAGGAATTTGAAAATGAATTTGTGGGAGTCAGGAACCCTTATAGTATCTGTCTGGCTTACAAAGAGCCGGAGGCAGAGAATCAGGAGCCATACTAGATTCTGAAAAAACATCAACAATGTCAAGAACAGGAGGTACAGCCAAAAGCCTATGCTGAGGAAGAAGAAGAAAATCCCCAAGTCTCTTTTTAGATTCAGAGAAATCCTGACTTTTCCAGTGGAAATGTTCCCTTAAGGTATGTAAAGTTTCCCCAAAAGAAAAATCCTCAGGGAGAGAAGCAGAAGGAATGGAATCTTCTGCATCAGAGTCCTCATAAGTAGGTATAGACAAATCTTGTTCATTAGAAGAGTCAGAAGAAATAGAATCCAGTTCAGAAGATTCATAATTAATGTCTTGCCTAGGCCTCTTAGAAGGAGGGGGTTGGTTACCCCTGATCAGAGTAATTAAATCTTCAGCCATTTTGATCATTTGTTTTTCTAGGCATAGGAGCCTGCACATGTGGCCCAGGCGTCAGTTTTTTAGACATAGATTTAGATTTTGGCCTTAGTTTTGAAGATGGCGTCGGTCTAAAATACAAATCTATAGGCCTGAAAACACCCTCAGAAGCCGGTGCCTGCACACCGGCTCCAGACCCATCTAAGGTGAGAGACATCCACGGGTTCCATAATTGAAGCATCTTGCAGCATACCGGACTCCGAATTGGTCTCAGTAGAGGCCTGCGAATCATAAGTAGCGGGTATCAGGGGCTGCGAAAGGGCCTCAACTGAGTACCAACGAACTGGTGACTGGCTTAGGAGAAACATTGTTGCCAGTTTTGGACCTCGACTGTCTATCTCTGTCTTTTTCTTTGCATTTTCTAGGTATTCCGGTAGTCGGATTGCTAACAGACGACATTTCTGGATAATTAAATCGTGAGCCAAAATATTTAGAAACAGTAATATACCGACGTTTAATAGTGCGTTGATTAAATTTAGCACAAAACCGACAGCAAGGTATGTTGTGGCCAGGGCCTAGGCAAGGAATACAGTACAAATGAAAATCCTTATGAGGTATTTGCTTCCCACAAGTAATGCAATTGTTAACTTTTACTGACATCGGTAAGGAGCAAGAAAAATTTTCCCCAATGGGGTACTTAACTTTTAGTTGAAGACTTCGGTTCTGAAACTCGAAAACGAAAATTTCAGGAGTTGGCCGACCGGTACTTGCAAACTGCTTCTGCTTCGGGCACCGTGTGGCAAGAAAGACTGATGTAATGGCATCAGTTTCATGTTTTATACCCCTGACGACCTGACGTCATGGAAGAAGGGACAGCAACCGACACAGGACCCAAGACTTTGTTAATCAGGCCGACTGAGGGCAACCAGCCAGCAGATTACCCAAATGTAATGACTGCAACAGTGAAACACAAAGAACATTCTGGACCACCTGCTGGGACAGCAGGGAAGGGGGGTCTGAGGCAGGTGCCATGGTTCCAGCAGTGTCATACTGCGCAAGAGGGGGTACCAGTGCTGGCGTGGTCAGTCTGGTGCAATCAGTATTGTCCTTGGCTTGTCCTGTTTGATCTTTAGCAGAACTTTCGAGAAGAAAGGCAGAGGGGGAAAGGCATAAACAGAGAGGCTTTCCCAGGTAAAGGACAGGGCTTCCGCTTTCCAAGTTCTACTGTGGGGAGTCCTTGTGCAGAATTTGTCCAATTGGTAGTTCTGAGGGGAGGCAAACAAGGTCTACCTCTGGAGTCCCCCATTTGTTCAAGAGGTTGAATATGTTTGGTTCTACTTTCCATTAGTGTGGGTCCATGAGATTTCTGCGCAAGTCATCTGCCAGTGAATTTAGCTTGCCTGGCAGGAACTGAGCTTGTAGGTGAACTTGGTAGCTCAAGGCTGTGTTCCACAGAGCCATGGCTAGTCTGCAAAGAGGGTACAAGTGGGTTCCCCACTTCTTGTTTATGTACCACATAACTGTGGTGTTCTGTCTATACCAATAGTTGTCCTGGAAGAATGTGGTCTTTGAAGGCTGTCAGGGAATTCTGTACAGCTAACATTTCTTTTTGATTGATATGCAGGTGCATCTGTCTCGGGTTCCATTTGCCCTGAATGCACTGCCCTGCCAAGTGAACCGCCCATGCATAGTCTGATGCGTCTGTTAGGGTTTGGGTGGCAGGGGTAGAGTGAAAGGGAGCCCCTTGTTGTGGTAGCAGGCCTCTGCCCACCAAAGGAACTCTGTCTTTATACAAGGAATGAAAGGAATCATTGATTCCAGGTCCTGAGAATGTTGACACCATAGGCTTTTTAGATACCATTGGAGTTTCCTCATATGCAGTCTTGCATATGGAATTAGTAGAATGCAAGAGGCCATGAACCCCAGGGCTTGCAGAATTTTCCTTGCAGATAGCTGGGGTTTTGTGGCCAATAGTTTGAAGTAAGGTGTCAAACTTGTTTCTCCGGAGTTAGGAAAGCCATCTGGGAAGTTGTGTTCACGCTTGCTCCCAGAAATACAATCTGTTGGCAGGGTACTAGGTGAGATTTCTTTTCGTTTATGGTGTACCCCAGTGAGGTTAGAAGTTCCTTAGCGAATGCCAGATGTTGTAATAGCAAGTCCTGGCTTTCTGCCTGAATCAGACAATTGTCCAAGTATAAGTATATTTGAATATTTCTCTGCCTGCAAAATGCAATGGCTGGAGCTAGACACTTTGTGAATACCCTGGGCGCAGTAGGTAAGCCAAAGGGAAATGCAGAGAACTGATAGTGCATGGAGCCTGCCCTGAAGTGTAGGTATTTCCTGCAAGATTCCCTTATTGGGATGTGCAGGTAAGCTTCCTTTTAGTCTAAGTTTGCCAGCCAGGCATCTTTGCCTAGCATAGGAAGAAGCTGTTGAAGTGTTAGCATTTTGAATTTTGGAATTACCAGAAAGGTGCTTAGAAAAGAGAGATCCAGGATAGGACACCAGGAGATGCCTTTTCTGGGTACCAGGAAAAGTCTTGAATAAAAACCTTGTCCCCTTTGTTCTGCTGTGACAAGTTGAATAGCTCTGATACTTAGAAGAGAGAGAACCTGCTTTTGGGCCTCCGCCCACTGATTTGGGGGTAGGTGTGGCCAACCATTTGGGGTTGGTAGTGTGTGGAAGTAGAATCTGTATCCTTGGGAAACTATGTTCAAAACCCATCTGTCCTGGGTAATGAGTTCCCAGTTATTTGCATGCAGGGCGAGCTTTCCTCCTAAGGGAGCAGGCAGTAGAGCAGGGCTTGGAAGGGTTAAGGTCAAGTCATTGTGCCATTTTTCCGTAAGGGGGTGGCTTACTACTCCCTCCTTTGGAAGTGTGAGCCCCTCACTGCTTAGGTCTGTGCACAGCCTGAGACTATAACCTAGCTGATCTGCTGTTCCTGGGTTTGGACTAAGAAGGCCTGGAAGAGACTGGAAAGGACCAATTCTTTGAAGGCCAATGCCCACTAAATCTGCGAGGCTGTACTTGTAGGAAATCTTTAACAGTTTGCATAGATTTAGCTTTTTCCTCCATCCTTTTGAGGACTTCTGCTTTGTTGACATAAATGGCAGTCTTGGTTTAAGGGAGCATCCAGTAATTTAGCTTTAACATGATCTGGCAAGTTTTTCTCCTTAAGCCAAGCATGCCTTATAAGTACAGAGTACAGACCCAGTGACAGCAGCCTTGTTAGATGCTTCTAAAGTGTCAAAACCACATTGCAAAGTATGTTTACCAACTTGCTCTGCAGAATGCATTAAATCCTGCAATTCTTTGTGCTCAGCACAGTCAGGAATCAACATAATTTTCTGTTTAAGTAGTCCCATAATATGCTGCTGATACTTTAACATATGAAAAGTACAGTTGTGTACCTACCATAAATGTAGATGCTCGAGTGTATTCACTGTTGCAGTCATTACACTTGGGTTATCCTGCTGGCAGGCTACCCGCAATCGGCCTGAATTCCAAAGTCTAGGTCAGGCGTCGGTTGCTATCGCCTCTTCCCTGACATCAGTGTGCCAGGGGTATAAAAGATGCAGCCGACGCCATTTTCTTCAATCTTTCTTGCCACGTGGTGCCCGAAGCAAAAGCAGTCCGCAAGTGCCGGTCAGCCGACTCCTGAGATTTTCAAAGGCGAATTTCAGATCCGAACTCTTCATTAAAGCTAAGTACCCTGTTGGGGAAACTTTTTTCTTGCTCCAGACCGATGTCAAAAAAAGTTAACAATTGTATTTCTTGTGGGAAGCAAATACCTCATAAGGATTTTCATTCTTACTGTGTTCCTTGCCTAGGCCCTGATCACAACATTGCTAGCTGTCGGTTTTGTGCTAGATTTAACCAACGCACTATTAAGCGTCGGTACGATTTTGCTTTTCATTACTATGGCCGAAGATTCAATTATATAATGCCGTTGGAACAGCCGACGACCGGAGTTTATAAAAATATGAAGTCTTGTGGTACACCTGTGGTAGTTGGGAGTAGGGCAGACAGAACACTTTGTCATTGGACAGATTGTTGCCTATTTGACAGATGGCTTTTAAACCAGTCTATAGCAGAAGGGGCAAAGGATAGGGATGTCAGGGTGTCTAGTAAGGAATGTGAAAGCATGTTAAATGCTTTGGAGAGGTCTAGAAATATTGCAGATGCAAAGTTGTTATTATTTCTATGTTGGTTGATCAGATTGGTGAAAGAGTGGTGGTTGTGCTATGGTGATGTTCATCGTAGGCCCACTTCTTTTCTCCATATTTACCAATAATCTCCATACCACCACACAGCATGCTCCATTTATACAATACGCTGACGATTCAACTCTCATCTGTTCAGTTCCATCACTTCCCACCCTACAACTCCTCACCCAGGAATCCTTTAGCGCTGTAGAAAGTTAGAACTCAGATCCAACTTATCCTAAACCCTAATAATACCAAATTACTACTTTTCACCCCCAACATAACCATTTCCACCCCTCTATCCTTCACTATCTCCTCCAAAAACTGCACTATCATCTCTCCCTCTGAACATACCAAACTTCTAGGCATTGAAATTGATAAAAATCTACACTTAAACGTCCACATTTCACAAACTATCAAAAAAGTCCATAAAAAAATGGGAACACTATATAGGCACAGGAAATCCATCTCGAAACAAGCACGGATTACCCTAGCCCAAACTCACCTCTTGTCTACCCTAATGTATGCTGCTCCAATTCTTACCCAGCTTAGAAAACTTGACCTTGCCAGACTCAAATCATGTTATAATAAAATCGCCAAGTTTGTAAACAACTCCACCTTTAGAACCCACCATTGCCAAGCTCTAAGGGAACTGCAATGGATGAACTTCCCCAGCTACTAACCTATCACTAATTAGTCACTGCCTACAATGTGGTAACACATCCAGAAAAAAACCCTGCACTAGGCCAACTTTTCACTCACTATAATACAAATTGTCCTCTCTGATGATCTGACAAACCCCTCCTCTGCATCTCTAGTGCTAACAACACTGCAGGAAAAGCGTTGTTCTCCCACTCCATAGCTAGAACCTGGAATAATCTCCCTCCTGCTCTGATTTCTGCCCCTACCTCTTCTCACTTTAAAAACTCACTTAGAACACACTTAAAGAATAAGTGGCTATGCCCATGTATTACACAAGTCCTCAAATTATTCCACTTATATACCTCACTTCCTAATATACCTACTGTAATATATATTACAGTCTAGGTCATCCCGTAATGCTGACTGAATTTGTATACTTATTAGGTTATTAACCACGTGTAACTTTTTTCTGTATATATAGGTCTTATGTCTCCTGCTGTATACTGTATTTTAACATATTGTAACATTTTACTTACTGTGGAGCTTTTCTCCCTGGGCCTCCACTGAAAATGGACCTGTGTCCAGTCGGAAAATCCTGGTTAACAAATGTAAAATAAATAAATACATTTTTTGGTCAGCTCCAAGGACGTCGGATTTGTAACTCTCAGGTTGGAGACCTCCTCGAATTAGTCCTCTTCCTAGATATCTTCGAGGATGGGAGTAGAGAAAGTAGAACCAATGGGAGATTTCAACTCTTTGGACTTAAACCTGGAGGAATGAGCCCCTGAAATAACTTATCCAAAAGATGAAGGCAGCAAACCTTTCAGTATTTATTTGTTCTTTCTGTTTTTTTAGGTTAGAAAGAAGGAAAAATGATTACCAACAATGGTAATTAGGAATACACCAACGTGTAAAAGAAAAGAAGGGATAGAGACTAATGATAGTATTTACAGAACTGCAATAAGTACAAGGGTAAGTGATTAACAGAAACCAGATAAATTAAGTAAAAAAAAGCAGATGCTAACTTATCTGAAAAAAAGCGATGAAGCTCTAGAGCTATGGCTGACTACGTCCTTTTGTGAATAGTGGCAAACGAGACCTGAGGTATGCTAGGGGTTGGTGCATTATGGGTAAGAGAGAAGCTAGAGAGTTTTTTGGTTACCACAAGCTTTAGTAATGGGAGAGTCAGATCCAAGGTTGGGATATGAACCCAACAGTTGAGAACTGAATGAAAACTGACGACAGCAGCACAGCCTGGATGAGTCAATATCTTATAGGATAGAAAACATGTAATCCTAAGGTAAGTGAACTGACAGTCCCTCACAAACATAGTTGTCTGTCCCAAGCACATACAATTTACTTGGATTGTGAAATTTTGTAAGTCAAAAATAAAACATTGCATCAAAGAAAGTTCAAATAAGTTTTTATACAACTCCCCTAGAAATGCATACAGTTTTCTAGCTAAGTACAACCATTTTCACAGAAAAACACAAGTTTTCCTTATAAAAGTAATAACTAGTAGAAGGCTTTCCCCAACAGAGGCTTATCTGCCCAGATCTTGAAGAACACTTGCCATCCAAAAGTTTCACCAGGCCAGCTAAAGGAGCTCTCTGTTCTGCAGCTCAAGCTCTTCACAGAGTGGATGGAAGAAGCCCTTAGCTGTTGGAAGCTGTCCGGCTGCTGCAGGTTTTGGGGTAGGACTCATTAGGACTCAAACAGCTTAGGCTACTGCACAGCAATCTTTGAACATCAGCTTATTTCATGCTGTGTGTAGTAAAGTTGTCAAAAGGATTTTTTTTTTGTCATCCATGGAGTTAAACGTGACTTGGGAACGTCCAAGGAGAACTGCATGCTGATCAGTCAGTGAATGCACTCCCTTAGAATGCTCCATTACTTTCACTGGGGTGTCCTGAATAAATCTTCCAGGGCATGGATAAAAATGGATCCCCTGGGTGCTGAGGAGAGCAAAAGTTAGTGCTAAACAGCTGGTAAACACATACTGGCACATGTAACATACAAATGGACAAAAAGGTGAACTGAAACTGTGCTATAACCCTGAACCTTGGGTAATGCCCAAGGTTGGAAACATGCAAAACACACTTCCTTGAAATCTACAGTCACTAAAAGTGCTTGCAGTAAAAGGAAAATGAAATAGTAGTACAGTCAGCCTACCGAATGTCATTACCCAAAGAAACATGATCAGCCTGTATAAATCTAGGATGCATTTCCAGTCGCAAGCACCATCTGTTTTTTTGTCCCCCTGAGATTAGGAAACAATCCTGGAATAAAATCTTTCTCTTGCTTATCTAGGGGGACCTACTTTATGGTTTTCAAATACAAGAGCAGAGTTAGACTCTCTTTTACCAGCTACTGCTGATCACAATTAATAGCATTCCCAGGAAGGCAGGAGAGGCTTTGAAATCATCTTTGTAGCTTAAGGAAACAATCTTCTATACCTATTTACCTGCAGTTACAATGAACCAATTTTCTCTGAAGTAAGAAAGCACCCCTTCTTGTGTGAAAGGCAGGGATGAGGCAGAGGAAGGAAGGAAGGAAACTTTGTAAATACAGTTAGTACTTTCCATCAGCACTATATCAGGGGGGAGGGTTACCACCCCACCTTGCAGCCTTGTCCCTGCTTCTGCTAACCCAGAGGGCTGCTGGCTGGCAAGTCAGTGCAAAGGATGCAATTTCAAAGGTACCCAATATCTGAAACAGAATGTCAGCCTCCTTTCTCCTATGGCCAGGAGAGATTGAAGGGTGTCTTGTGCAATTCCAATAACTCTATGGACATTTCTGACAATGACTAAGAAGAGATAACAGCAGGATATACTAGAGTTCTCGTATGAGGAAAATGGCCTCAGGAAGTAATAACAGCAGCATCTAAAATAATGGCTTGATGGAATAATCAAAAACTGGTGCGTGTGTGTAGGCCACCTGCTGATATGGGAACTGCTCTACCTGTACATTCATTTTGCAGGGTCTTAAATTTGTCTAAGATGGCCAGACTGTCAGCCTGGCGGCAGTGTACTACCCTTTCTGCACCTGTTGTCCACCAATGTGGTGTTGCAAGACAGAAACTACGCAAGGCATTCCCATGTGCATTTTGGGACGTATGAGATAACCAGAAAAAATATCTTTACTAGTCATTCAGCACAATACTTTTCTAATTCCTCTCTACAAAGTAAACAGGATTTGACATTCTAAACACTATACAAAGTTAACACCTCAACGATAAATCTTAAAAATCAAAAAGCTTCTTCACAAAAAAGCCTGGTCTATTTGTTTATTTTTTTTTTTAATTAACAGAATCTTTTTCTTCTACAAAAAGCCACTCTGTCCATCTGCTAGTAAATCTACAGATCCCTTTCATCATCTCCACTGGAGACATCCAGATTACCTTGAGCCCAGGGGACACTCCTGGAAGAGTGGATGAATGAGAAAGGAAAGTTGTGTAAAATCTTACCATAACCATAGATGTCCTTCTCTTCCATGTTGCAGTATTCTACATGTGGGTTTACCTTTCTTCCTTTCCAGTCCATCTGGCCAGGATTCAAAAGATTTTCAGTCCCTCTAAGTGTGTCAGACATCTGACATGGCTGCAGGAACATGGGCCATAAAAGTGACATCTGCACACAACAGTCCTCAGAACAGAGAAACCCGCAGTCAGAGCCAGTCCTAGCAGGGCATAGCCCATCCAGTGTCACTCAGGAGAAAAAGTGCAACCTGACAAGAGGGGAAGTAGGGAGGGAAGGAATATTGCAACATGGAAGAGAAGGACATCTATGGTTATGGTAAGATTTTAAACAACTTTCCTATGTCCTATTCCAATGTTGCAGTATTCTACATGTGGGTGAGTACCAATGCTCACTGAGAGTTGGATGGTGGTCTGGAAGAAGTTTCCAGTACTCCGTGATGGATGGCAGTGGCAAACCTCACTGGCCCTACAGATGTGATCCAGCTTGTAATGCTTGTTGAAAGTGTGCAATGAGGACCACATAGCTGCTTCAAGGATCAAGTTGGTGTCTAATCTCTTAAAGCAGGCTCCAGACGAGGCCATAGCTCTGGTGGAGTGGGTTTTCCCATGGTACAAGTAACAGAAGAAAATGGCCCTAGAAATCCAGGTTGAAATGGTCTGTTTGGTCATTGCTTTCCCCAGGTCTCTGGGGTGGAAAGAGACAAACAGTTGGTCAGATTTCCTAATTGTCTTGGTTTTATGTAGATAAACCTTTCCTTTCTAAAAATAACCTCAGCAAACTGGAAAGTTCCTACAATAACATTGCTAGATTTGCAACAGGTAACCCTTACAGAACCCGCCACTGCATAAATATAAAGCAGCTGGGATGGCTTGAACTACAAAATGTGATTAATTTCTATCAACTAACCATCGCCCATAAAACTCTTTATAAACCTTCCTGCACTCTAGTCTATCTACCCTCATCACTCCATACATAAATCTGAAATATCTGCATTCCTCACACAAAAATCTTCTATATACTTCTAAACCTAACAACAAAGCTGGTGAATCTCTCTTCTCTAATGCTGTTGGAAAAACCTGGAATCTTTTCCCCAGCGGCCTTTCCTCTCTTCCCTCTCTATCACTCTTCAAAAATAGACTAAAACCCTACCTTAGAACACACTAGTTGTGCCCCTGTACTAAACCTGACTAGGCAACTATCTATCCAGTTAAACTTAGTTCTACCTATCCCTCACTACTCGTACACTATTACATATTTTTTTTACCTATTAATACTGATTTCCTCCCAAATTACACTGTGCCGAGTCTCCCTTTATAATTCCTACTGAAGAATATATTTGTTTTTCCTTTTATATTATGTATATACTTAACCTGCCTCCTTCTCTAGACTATTTATCTATGTCTTATAACTGCATATTGTATAGCATAAGCATTCTTGCACTAAAAGTTTTTTGTTTATCCTCACAGGAATAATATGCTTTAACCAGTAATATTTTATTTTTTTTATATATAATTAATTCTGCTAGTTAGTCTCCTTTCCTGTTATTTTTTGTGTTGAAGTACCTGAAATCTGCTTGTTTAATATGAATATTTTTATTTAGTCTTATTTTGTATATTTATTTTATTTATTATTTATTTAAATTTGTTGACCGGGAGTGTCCGACTGGACGTGGGTCCATTTTCAGAGGAGGCCCAGGGAGAAAAGCTCCACAGTAAAATAAACAGACAGTAGTTACATTGGATTACATAGCGATTAACAATTTAACATAGAAATTACTTACAACATATTTACAGATGAAGAACATAGTACATCAGTAGACAACTAGAATCTTTATCTGTGAAGTACATAACAGGCATTAACAAATGCAACAATGAGAAGTTCCTGCTGTATAATAAGTACTAGACTTATGAGCATCTGAGCTTGCTATAATCAAGGTAGTTAGTGGAGTGGAAAGAAAGGTAGTAGTTGGATGGGGTGGATGATATTAGAGTGGGAGTTGCAAGGGCATAGCCAGCATGTTTTTAGGGGCGCTTTTAATAAAGTTTTGAAGTTGGTGCATGATGGTACGGAGGTAATTGTGTGTGGGAGTGAGTTCCATAATTTGGCTATGACGCACGAGAATAGTGCTTCACCAGCAGAGTTATTGGCTTTAGTGATCTGCAAGTGATTTTTGTTGCTGGATCTTAGTGGTCTGGTGGTGCGATAAGATTGGAGTAGATTCTGGAGGGATGGGACATTTAGAGGATGGTTTACTAGTTTGTGGGTGAGTGAGAGTTGATACCACTGAAGGAGGTGAGGGAGTTCAAGCCAGCCCAGTTCAGCAAGTGAGAGAGAGTGGTGACTACGGTAGGATGCCCCTGTGGCGAATTTAGCGATTTTGTTGTAGCAGGTCTCTAAGCTTGTTTAGATCACATTGCTTTAGGTTGGTATATACTGGAGAGGCATAAAGTAGGGTGGAGATAAGGTGGGAATTTGCTATTGAAATCTTTGCTGCTTTGGTGAGAAATTGTTTATTTCTGTATAATGCTCCTAGTTTTTTGTGGACTTTTTTTATGGTCATGGATATGTGAATGTCAAATTTTAGTTTATTGTGTATTTCCACTCCTAGCAATTTGGTGTGTTCAGTTGGGTATATAGCGGTGTTGTCTTTTGCTGTGATGTTAAAGTGAGAGTTGTTTTGAGTATGTTTGGTGGGTTGGAAGATGAGTAGTTTAGTTTTGTTTGGGTCGAGTATTAATTGGGCATCGGATAACCATGTTTCAACAGAGGAAAAGGCTTCCTGTGTGACTTTTTGCAGTTTGGGTAGGGACTGGGCTGAGCAGATGATGGTCGAGTCATCTGCGTATTGGATGAGTGTGCCATGTTTGGTGGCAGAGGCTAGATTATTGGTGTAAACAGAGAAGAGTAGGGGTCCAAGGATGGATCCTTGGGGAACCCCTATAGAGACAGGTAGTTGGGGAGATATGTCATTCTGCCATACAACGGATTGTTGGCAGTCAGACAGGTAACTCTGAAACCAACTGGTGACTGATTGTGAGAAGGATAGGTTATTGAGGACAGAGATAAGTTGTTTGTGTGGGACCATGTCAAATGCTTTAGATAGGTCTAGGAAAGTAGCAGAGGAGAGATAGCCATTGTTTTTATGCTGAAGGATAGTGTTAGTAAAGGAGAGTAAGGCAGTGGTGGTGCTATGATTTGGTCGGAAACCATGCTGAGTACTGGAAAGGAGGTTGTTAGTAAGGAGGTAGTCTGAGACCTGAGAGTGTATGCATCTCTCTAGTATTTTGGAGAGTGGAGAGAGAATAGCTATGGGGCGGTAATTGGTTAGTTCTGCAGAGGGTCCGCCTTTGTAGAGGGGAATTATATGTGAGACTTTCCACAATGTGAGAACGAAACTTTCTGACAGAGATCGGTTATTGATTATTGATTACTAAGTTTTTCATTTATCTGTATTGGAGCTTATCTCCCCGGGCCTCTACTGAAAATGGACATGTATCCAGTTAGACTAACCCGGTCAACAAATGTAAAATAAAATAAAATAAATAAATAATAAAACCTAAGCTGTCTGTGGACATCTAGAGAATGAAGTACTTTCTCACCATCCCCCTGCGGATTGGGGAAAAAGGTGGGCAGGTGTATGGCCTGGTTCAGAGATAGGTCATTCACTACCTTGGGCGTAAAGGACAGGTTAGTTCTGAGAGTAACCCTGTCGAGATGGAAGACCAGAAAAGGTGGTGTAGCCATCAGAGCTTGTAGCTCTAAGACCCTCCTGGCTGAGGTCGGATCCACCAGTATAACAGTTTTCCATATGCAAAATTTTAGGGAGACTGTATTTGCTGGCTTAAAAGGAGCTAGGGTGAGTTTTCCTAGTACACAGTTAAGATCCCAGGGAGGAGGGGACAGTTTTCTTGGAGGTCTCAGGTGAAGTACCCCTTTGAGGAAGAGCTTTGCAGGAAGTCTGGATGCTAGAGGTGGATCCAGAGGGAGACAGGAAGAAATTGCAGACAAGTATGCTTTTAAAGAAGAGTAGGCCAGGCCTGTCTGCAATAGCTCACCCAGGTAACACAGGATAATAGGGATGTCGCTTTCCAGTGGGACAACTGTCTTTTGCGACACCAAATGGAAAACCTTTTTCACTTTGAGAGATAAGATTTTCTTGTGTTAGGTTTCCTGGCCTCCTGCAGGACATTGAGCATGTCCTCGTTGTACAGGTGTCTAAAGGGGATCAGAATCCTATCAACCACAAGGTGAGATGTAGGGACTGCCACTGTGAGTGTATCTGTGTTCCCTTGTGCTGGGTGAGGAGGTCCACTGAGGGGGGGTAACTTGTGATGATTGCCCTTGGGCAAATGAAGGAGAAGGGGGAACCAGTGCTGTCTTGGCCAGTAGGGAGTCACCAGCAAGATTTTTGGTGAGTCCTGCTGAATTTTCAGCAGCACCTTTTTTAATCAAGGGGAAAGAGGGGAAGGTATACAGAAATTTCCCCTTCCAGTACACTGAGAAGGCATCTGTTGCCCGTGCCTTGGGGTCAGGTGTCCTGGTGCAGAAACCAGGAAGTTGTCTGTTGATGGAGGAGGCAAACATGTCTATTTGTGGTGTACCCCCACCGGTGGACCAGATCCAGCAAAACATCTCTGTGAAGCATCCATTCATGGTTGTTTGAGATGGTCGTGCTTAATCTGCCTGGGAGTTGTGCAGGGAGGGTATGTAACCTGCCTGTAGGGTAATCCCATGTGAGGTGGCCAGTTCCTACACCTGCAGAGCTAGTCTGCATAGGAGGTAGGATTTGGTGTTGTTCGTGAATATCTTGAGAGAGCCTTGCTTTAGGTAGGGTTGGAAGGCTTGTAAAGCAAGAAGGGTTGCCCTCATCTTTCTGACATTTATGTGCTCTAGTTTGTGTGTGTCTGCCCACAAACCCTGCACTTGTCTTTGTCCTAGTGCTGCTCCCCATCCCAGATCTGAAGAGTCTGACTGCATGATTTGGGGGGGTGTGGGTGGTTGGAGAGAGAGGCCTGGGTTCTTGGCCACCTGAGCCATCCACCATAGAATTTCCTGTTTCAAGCCGGGAAAATGGGGACCCTGAATTCCAGGGGATGGGAGTGCTGAGTCCAGACTGACTGAAGATACCATTGCAGTTTCCTCATGTGCAGTCTTGCTAAGGGCAGCATGGGTATGATGACTGCCATGTAATGCAGAAGTCTTAGGAACTGCCTTGCTGTCAGTTCTGATGATTGAAGGGCACAGAGTAGGTGGCCTGTCAAGGACACCACCTTGTCTGGTGGCAGGAAAGTCTTCATCAGGTCTGTCCGGATTCTGCAATCCAGAAAAACAATGTCCTGTGCGGGCTCCAGGTGAGATTTTGGGAAATCTATTTGAAATCCTAGAGACTGCGAGAGGGACAGAAGGGCCTGAGTGTGATGGAGGGTCTTCTGATTGTCTGCCTGAATAAGCAGTCATCTAGGTAAGGGAATATTTGGATACTCCTGCAGTAAACGATGACTGGATCTAGACATTTTATGAATACCCTGGGTGCAGTGGAAAGCCCAAAGGGCAAGGCACAGAATTGAAAATGGGATAAGCCTGCCAAAAATCTCAGGTATTTCCTAAAAGTGGGCTTTATTGGTATGTGCAGATAAGCATCCTTTATGTCCAGGGTTGCCATGAAACCCTGAGGTAGGAAGAGGGGGAAGAGGGGGAAGAGGGTGAGGAGAGTGAGCATGCTGAAGGTTGGAACTTTTAGGAAAGGGTTGAGGTGCGAGACATCTAGTATAGGTCTCCAAGGCCCATCCTTTCTGAGGACCAGAAAGAGTCTAGAGTAGAATCCTCTTCCTTTTGTTTCTATAGGCACTGGTTCTATAGTGCCTTGTGTCAGCAGAGCTTGCAGAACTGGTTGCAGGAGAGGTAGCTGACTGGTGGGTGGCTGTGGAGTGCCTAACCTTACGGGGGTGATCCAGGTCATAAATTAACCATTCTGGATGATGGAAAGAATCCATTTGTCCGAGGTAATGTGGGACCATACAGGGAGACAGTGAGAGAGATGGGAAGACAGGAGTATGGATGTGGGAGGGCTGGGAAGTGAGGTTGGCAGGTACTCAGATGCTACCTTCCCTTTCTTGAGAGGGAGGTCTCTGGCTGGAGGATGGGGAAGCTCTAGCCAGAGGGGGCTGTTTTCTAGGAGGTTTCCTGGGCCTGGAGGGAGCCACAGGCTGAGAAGGTTTTCTGATGAATTGAGTTTTGGCAGGGTGGTTCCTATGGAACGTAGGTATGGGCAAAACTAGCATGTGTTTGATGTCCTGCAATTTTTTGCCTTTTTGTTGCAGAGACTTGAAGTCATCCACTTTGCCGCCAAACAGGGCAAAATGATCTAAAGGGGTATCAATAAGTTTAGCCCTGAAGTCATCAGGGAGGGGCTGAAAGCACAACCAACAGTATCTCCTTAAAGCAGAAGCTGATGCAGCTGACCTAGCTAAGGCTTCAGCTGCATCATAACTGCATCTTATGGAATGTCTATTCACCTGAGAAGTGAGGTCTAGCAGGGAAGACAGAGAAGCTTTGGCTGTACAGTCTGGGATGTCGGCCAGTTCCTTAACGGCTTTGTCCAGCAGGGCTAAGGAGTACTTGGTCATGTGAGTCTGGCAATTTGTGGCCCTGAAGGACAGGGTGGCCAAAGTGTAGACTTTCTTCCCGAGACATTCCATTGTCTTGCTGTCCTTGTCAGCTGGAAGAATGGTCATACTTGGGAGGAGTTTGGAAGCCCTATCAGTGAAATGGAGACAGTGGCTGGGTTAGCTGGAGGGCACTTAAGTAGAAATTTCTCTGTTCCAGGGGAAAGTACAGTTTTGTACCTACCATAAATGTAGATGTCCGATAGGTATGCATCTGCAGTCATCACATATGGGTTTGTCCTGCCTCAGGCAGCCCTTCGGTCGACCGGATTCCAAAGTCTGGGTCCGGCGTCTGCTGATGTCGCCCTTTCCCCGATGTCAGAGAGCCTGGGGTATAAAAGCGTCAGCCGACGCCATCTTCCTCAGTTTTTCTTGCCCCAGATGCCAGGTGCCCTCTAAGGAAGGCTAAATTTGGAGAAATGCAATAAATTCCAAACATGCACAGAAATATATATATATATATATATATATATATATATATATACATATGTATATAAAACAAATACACCATAATAGATAACCCCAGCTAGCTATGAGAGGGATAAGAACCCAAGAAATACCACAGAGGGGAAGGAGGGAGGGTAAACCTGACTGCAGATGCATACCTATCGGACATCTACATTTATGGTAGGTACAAAACTGTACTATGTCCTTCAAGGATGCATCTGCAGTCATCACATATGGGTAGAATACCATAGCCAATCTGGGGGTGGAGGATCTAAGTGAATGATGGTGTAGCTAAAATGCCCTGCAGGACTGCCATAGCAAAGCCTGCTCTGGATCTGGAATATAAAGGTAAATTGTAATGCTTGGAAAATGTATGCACGGAGCTCCATGTAGCAGCTTCTAAAATGTCCTTGGTAGCCACCCCTCTTAAGAAGGCTGTGGAGGTGGCTGCGGCTCTGGTGGAATGAGGTCTAATGTTAGCTGGCACAGTTTTTCCATGAAAGGAGTAACAAAAACGAATGCAATTCCCTATCCATTTTGAAATTGTCTGTTTGGAAATTGCTTTTCCTTGTGCACCAGCAGCATATGCTACAAACAGCTGGTCAGTTTTTCTGTAACTTTTAGTTCTGTCCAAGTAGTAGCGCAACTGCCTGTGTATGTCCAGGGTGTGCAGAAGTTTTTCCCCTTTGTTTTGTGGATTTGGAAAGAAGGTAGGCAGGTGAATAGCTTGGTTTAATGAGACCCTAGATACCACCTTTGGCATAAATGAAGGATTGGTTCTCAATGAAACTCTGTCCTGATGAAAAATAAGAAATGGCTGTACTGCCATGAGGGCCTGTAACTCAGATACTCTTCTTGCTGAGGTTATGGCCAGAAGGAAGGCAGTCTTCCAAGACAGGAACTGTGGTTCTGCAGATGCTGCTGGTTCAAAGGGAGGCAGTGTTAGTTTTTCCAACACGAAGTTAAGGTCCCAAGTAGGCACTGGTGGTTTCCTTGGAGGATTGATGTTTTTAATTCCTCTTAGAAACTGCCATAGGAGAGGATGAGAGAAGACAGGTGGATCAGTATTGTACTCTGCTGAAATTGCTGAAGCATGAATTTTAATGGAAGAGTAAGACAGGCCATTGTGAAGCATTTCTGCCAAGTATTCCAGAATATGCGCCATGTTCATCACTGTCGCATCTAGGCCCTTTGTGGTGTCCCAAGTGCGAAATCTTTTCCATTTTGCTGAATATGCCTTCCTTGTGGAAGGCCGGCAAGCTTCCATGATGATATCCCTCACTCTCTTGGATAGCTTATCCTGTGGAGGAATCAAGGTATTTTCCAGGCTGTTAGTTGCAAGGTTTTCAGGTTGGAATGCAGAGTTTTGTAATTGTGTTGTGTCAGGAGAAGTGGCCAATGTGGAAGAGGCCATGGTTTCGTGCGTGACATGCTCTTTAACAGTGGGTACCAGTGCTGTCTTGGCCAGTCTGGAGCTATCAGAATCACTTTTGGCTGCTCTGTCCTGATCTTCAGTAAGACCTTGGTCATTAATGGAAGAGGTGGAAAAGCATACACTGTTAGAGTTCTCCAGCTGAAAGAAAGGGCGTCCACTTTCCATGCTTGTGGGTGGTATGTCCTTGAGCAGAATTTCTTCAGCTGATGATTGTGGGGGAAGGCAAAGAGATCTATGTCCGGCCTCCTCCATAATTGTGTTACCTGAATGAAGATGTCGGGGTGCAGCATCCATTCGTGTGCATCCATGATGTTTCTGCTTAAGCTGTCCGCCAGTATATTGTCCTTTCCTGGCACAAACTGGGATTGTAGCTCTATATTGATTTTCAAGGAAAGTTCCCATAGATTCATTGCCAGTCTGCAAAGAGGGTAGGAATGGGTGCCCCCTTGCTTGTTTATGTACCACATAACTGTGGTGTTGTCTGTCCTTATTAGCAGGTGGCCTTGATGCAGAAAGAGTTTTAAGGCCTCGATTGCATGTATCACTGCCAGCATTTCCTTTTGGCTTATGTGCATGCATAGCTCTTTTTGTGACCATAGTCCTTGAATGCATCTGCCCTCCATGTGCGCTCCCCATCCGTGGTCTGAAGCGTCCGTTGTAATGGTTTGGCTGGCTATTGGTTTGCTGAAGGGCAGACCCCTGTTTGACTGGCTTGCTTGAGTCCACCACAGAAATTCCTTTTGAAGGCATGGAATGAGTGGTATCAAAGCTTCCAAGCTGTGACTGTGCTGAGCCCATAAACTCCTTGGGTACCATTGTAGTTTCCTCATATGCAGCCTTGCTTGTGGAATCAGGAGAATGCAAGAAGCCATGTAACCCAGGGCCTGCAGGATTTTCCTTGCAGTCAGCTGAGTTTGTCTTGATAGATTTTTGAAGTAATCCGGCAGTTGACTTTGTTTTTCTTCTGTGAGGAAAGCCATTTGGGTGGAAACTAGCCCCAAAGAATTCCTCTGCAAACTCCGCCCGACGTCTAAGAGTGCGTCGGTTGAAGGAAGCACAGGCTGAACAGGCCGAGACGTCGTGGTCTGGGCCTAGACAGGGGAGGCAGTAAGAGTGGAAATCCTTATGAGGTATTTGTTTTCCACAAGTTAAGCAATTATTAATTTTATCTGACATCGGCTGAGGCAAGAAAGAGTCCCCAACGGGGTACTTAGCTTTTGAAGTCTTCGGTAGCTGAATTACAGGAGCTGGCCGACCGGCACTTGAGAACTGCTTCTGCTTCGGGCACCACGAGGCAAAAAAGACTGGGGAAGATGGCGTCGGCTGACGCTTTTATACCCCAGGCGCTCTGACGTCGGGGAAAGGGCGACATCAGCCGACGCCGGACCCAGACTTTGGAATCCGGCCGACCGAAGGGCTGCCTGAGGCAGGACAACCCATATGTGATGACTGCAGATGCATCCTTGAAGGACATCTTGTACAGTCTTGTCAACCCTGCATGGGGCTGGAGGTTGGGAGTCAAGGTTGATGGATGCAAAGGAAAAGGCATCCAGGAAGGTTGGCAGAATAGGAGGAACAGCGGAAGGACTGGGTGAATCCATCTGTATAAGGTCATAAAACCTCTTCTGCACTTGAGTCATGTCAGTGGATTACCACTTAAAGTGGTCTTTCATTTTGCAGACAGTTTCCCCAAATTTTAAATCCTCCACTGGGGAGTCAGGCTCAATGGAGCCTTCCTCTGGTGATCCATATCCAGGGGGAGGAGATTTGTGAGGAGTAGGAGAGGAAATCTTCTGAGGAGTCATACAGTTCTTCTACTTCTTCCCTCCTTTCAGTAACTGAAGTTTGAGGTCTAGGACTTAGGAAGGGAGGAACAATGCTAGGGCTCCCTGTAGTAGTAGTACGTAGGGCCATAAAGGCATTGAATAGGCTTTGGCTGAAAGCTTGCTAATTGGACATCCTTTCAGATGGAGGAGACAGAGGTTTTGTCTTTTGCTTTTTCTTAAGAGGCCTAGCTGGTTGTCCAACTAGAAGAAGGCCTAGAGTCAGACATAGGGATGGTATCTGGAAAATCCGATGGGCCCACAGAGTGCACTGGACCCCCCCCCCCCCAGAGTCTAAGGCAGACACCGGTAAAACATCTACGGACATGCCGTCCACTTGTGATTGTGCGGCCTCCTCATAGGTACCTGCTTTATCCTGAATGGTAGAAACATAGTCCTCAGCCAGGCTGATGTCGGCCACAAGCCAAGGTACGGGCAGTGTAGGCGCAGCAGAAGAACTAGGCTGCATGGTCTTGGCCCTCTTCTTAGATGGTTCTGACAGGGCATCGGACATGGCTTCCATCCCTAACACAATTTATTTTAACCGCTGGTTCTCTAGATAAAGGTTTAGAGCATGCAAACGGTGACATAAGGTCTTGGGTGCGAATGCCTGACAAATAGGTCAGTTCTCATGGTTGAGTTCCTTACCCTAACAAAAAAGGCACTGGTCGTGGGTGTCTTTGTGGGGAATCTGCCAACCACACTTACACTTGCCCTTTCCGGATGACATGAACAGACTACATATAAAAATCAGACAGACTGAAAGGATCCCCAGCGGGGTTCTTACCTGAATTTTTTTAATTCAACACCCGCAAGTAGCAGAAGCACCTAGCATACAACTGGCGGCTGAAAAGTTCTGAGGGCTAGTGTGTGCAGATGTCACTTTTATGTACCACGTTCCTGCAGCCATGTCAGATGTCTGACACACCTAGAGGGATTTAAAACATTTAGAATCCTGGACAGACAAACTAGAAAGGAAGAAGGGTAAACTCACAAATAGAATACTGCAACACTGGAAAAGAAGGACATCAGAATGACTCTTAACTGTCCCTGAACTGAGGAACTAGCCAGGTCAACTTCACTGGCACCATCTTTCTTGGTGATCCTGTTTTTTCCCTTACTGTGCTCCTAATTGAGACAGCAGTCTAAACAAGAACAGTCAAAATACCTGGAATGTGCTTCTGCGCATGTACTAAACTATGATATATTGTGTTAATGTGGTGGATTCTTCTCCCATGCTGCCTGTGCAAAACCAAGTCTCTGCAAAAGACCAAGTTGCCTCCTCCTTGCAAGGATGTGTGTGGATAATGTTGACCCGTAACTGTTCTTATTTCCAGCTAGCTTTTCCAACATCCAGGCTTCTTCTCAAACCCGAGTCATCTGGGCCACATTCAAGACTTTATCCTTGTAACCCACACAGCCAGCACAAATTTGGTTTATTTTACAAATCAATACACAGATACCAAAGGAGATGAATAATGGGTTAGTGCAGAAATGTGTTTTACAGCTCCTATATGAATCATCTCTGTACAAATGATGTTGTTAGGAACTTTTACTACTGATGCAGCAATTATGAATGAATTTTTAATGGAAACTTTGCTTGCTGTCTAATATTTAATGTTTCATTTTTTTCCACAAGCATGACAAAAGAGAAAGTGGCAAGCAGAAAGTCCTTATGTCATTAAATGATTTATCTTAAAAAGCTCAACTGTTTAATCAAGTGGTTGATAATTCATTTCACAGTGAGCAATATAAATGAAGCATATGATGTAAACTTCTTCAAATGCCAGAGGAGAAAAGGCATCAGAGTTATAGAAAAAAATGAATTTCAATGAGGTCAAAATGTCTTAAAATAATTATTTTGTGCAGTACAGGAATTCTATTCTTTTCAACAGCGTATCTCACAGCACCATAAAAAGTTGGTGAACAAATCGGTCATATGGAGTTTCAAGAGTAGCCCCCCTCTCCATTAAAGGGGGTTTTAGAAGAAGTTGGATGTGACATACAGGCATGGTTGAATATAATAAAAGATACCCAAAGAAGCCACACCCAAAATGTTGCAGAGAGAGTATGGAAATGCCTCTTGTTGCTGAAACCAAATGTGGCAATTCAAATCTAAAGATAAAGGGAAGCATGGCACATTACCAGATGTAGAGGAAGGGGTTTTACAACTGCTGTCTGTGGCTAACAAGTCCTGCAGTCATGGAGAATGGACTGGATCATGTGCAATCATTTAAGTGCCTTAAGGAAATTCAAAAGTCCAAGAATTTCTCACACACACACACACCAGAATAATAGGGCACCAATTTCCCATAATTAAAAAAACACACACACACACCAGAATAGAGCAGAGATTTCCCATAATTTAACAAAAAAAAAAAAAAAAACAGAACATATTAATATTTCTACCACAACTGCCCAATGGTTTAAACAAAATATATTAGCGTTTTCATCAGAAGTGCAAAGTGTCTGCACTAAAGTATACTGACAACCACTACAAAGCACTTACTTAAAATTTTACCAACAGAACACTCCCTTTTACTAGAGAAAGACCATCTTTAAAAACTGCCTTGCATAATTCACATAAATTTAGTAAAAATTATGTCTTCTCCACCTCTTTACAAATTAAAATGTTTCCAGGAAAATCCAGTATGTTTACCACCTACCTCATCTTCACAGTACTTTCTGACTACTTCCAGTGCACTTTCTGTAATGATAGGGGCCTCCAACACCAGTCTTGAAAACAACCTGAAAAATATTCAATTAAAAGCAGGTGTTAGCAATCCACTTCTATTTTTACCAATAGTTACCTAACTGAATTGCCTACTAATTTCTGTAAGTTGCAAACTAATGCTCAACAATGGAAAAAGTAATGCTGAAGAAAGTTAAAAGGAGGACAACTCAATGCTGCAAATGGAAAATATCACAAGTGCAGTACCACAAAATAGATGGGAAGCAAATATCCTGAATGGAAAACATCAAATGAGTGCTAAAACTATGGCACTAGCAAAGAAACATCAAAAGGTTTAGAACTGGCTCCGAAAAATATGAATGACCAACAGACAAGAACTGGAACAGTACCTGCAAAAAGTGCAGTTGTGAAAAATCTTACCATATCAGTCCAAAAGAAGGAGCCAGCACAATGTGGTTGAGAAACTTACCATTACAATAGATTACCTTCTCTTCACGCTTGCAATATTTCTTTACAAAAGGGAGAGTACAAAAGCTCAAGAGGAAACTTAGGAGGAGGAAGGCACAGAGGAGCCCTCTAAAAATCCCTGCAGTATACCTCTAACAAAGCCAGCTCTCGCTCTGGATAAAACATCTAATTTGTAATGTTTAGTGAAGGTATGTACTCAAGTCCAAGTAGCAGCCTCAAGGATGGAAGTGGTAGCAAATCCTTTGAAAAAAGTACCAGACGAAGTAATAGCTTTAGTAGAATGAGCCTTTACAGAGGCAGAAAGGATATTCCCATGAAAGGGAAAATAAAAAGAAATGGCCTTGGAGATCCAGGAGGAAATGATTTGCTTAGAAACAGGCAAACTTAAGAGATCATGGAATGAAAAACAAAGTTGCTCAGATTTGCAACTGGTCTTTGTCTTATCCAAATAATATCTGGGCTGTCTATGCAAATCCAAAGTGTGACGAACCTTCTCACTAGCAGACTGCAGAGAAGGAAAAAAAAGGAGGATAAATTAACAGACTGATTAAGAGACAATTCATTAACCACACTGGGCATAAAAGGAGGATTAGTACAAACAGATACCCCATCCCTGTGAAAAACTAAGAAAGGAGGAACAGCCATAACAGCCTGGAGTTCAGAGACTCATAGCTTAAGTAAGGGAAAAAAAGAACAGTTTTTCAAGTACTATGCTGCAAGGAAGCTGAAGCAGCAGGCTGAAAAGGAGTACAAGTCAATTTTTGTCAAGAATGAAATTGAGGTCCCAGGAAGGTGGAATAAGTTCCTAGGAGGCCTGGTATGAAGGATGTCGCTAAGAAATTGTTTGACCTCAAACCTAGAGGCAAGAGGAGAAGTTGATAGCAGACAAGCAGAAATAGCTGAAAGGTGAGCTTTAACAGTAGAATATGATAACCCAGCATGAAGCAATTCACACAAATAAACAGAACCAGAGGGATCCCAGAGAAGATGGATCCTGGTTATGACAAAGGCACTACACACAAAATCTCTTCCATTTGGACAAGTATGACTTCCTTGTAGTGTGTTTCCTGGCCTCCTGCAGAATCCTAAACACATCCTCAGAAAAAAAAGGTGACTAAAAGGGATTAAAACCCTATCACCCACAGTGTTAGCTGAAGAGTGGACAAGTGGGGATGGATCAGGGACCCCTTGTCTAGTGTAAGAAGGTCCACCCTGTGGGATAACTTGTGATGATTACCCCTGGCTAAATGAAGAGGAAGGGGGAACCAGTAATGTCTGGGTCAAAACGGAGACACTAGCAAGACGTTGCTTTATCTTGAGCAGGATCTTCACAATTAGAAGAAGAGGAGGAAACTGTAGAGAAACATCTCCTTCCAGGAAAAAGACACATTATCCACCTTCCAAGCCACAGGACTTAGGACTCTGGTGCAGAAAAAGAGGAAGCAGTCTGTTCAAAGGGGAGACAAAAAGATCCACCTGCAGAGTACCTTACCAATGGACAAAGTCCAGAAATACAACTCTGTGAAGCATCCATTCATAAGCCTGTGTACTGGACCTACTCAGAGAGTCTGCCACTATATTTTGCTCTGAAGGAATGTATACAACCTGAAGAGTTGCTCAATATTGGACAGCTCAATCAATCAATACCAACCATCACTACCCTAACTTCCAGCAATCACTTCAAAACTGCGCTTAAACCGCACCTAAACATTCACTGGCTCTGTCCTTGCCTAAACCCAGACTAAATACCTCCATCCCTCTGCTCTCTTTGCTCTCACCCCCCACTTCGGTATAACTTACTTAATTACTACATACTAGTTCTCTGCTTAGTTAGTATACATCAGCCTATTACTACTGTATACTGTGAGCTTTTAACCTATTAGTACTGTGTAACGTTAAGCTGCTTTATTGCTTAAATTTATGGCAGTTTATATTGTTTAAATTTATTGCTCTTGACTATAACTATAACTGTACCAAATGTTTTCTCCAATACTGAGTGCCATCATCCTTATTACTGACTGCATATTACTTATACAAAAATCTGTGGAGCTTTTCCCCACAGGCCTCTGCTGAAAAAGGACCCGTGTCCAGATGGAATTTCCTGGTAAACAAATGTAAGCAAGTAAGTAAATAAATAAATAATCATCAGGCAGGAGCTGGAGATAATGCCAAGAGTAACATCTCAAAACAGAACTAAAGGTAGCAACCCTAGAGGAAGCACCACCTGCATCATAATGACATTTAATAAAGTGGCGAGCCACTTGAGAGGTAAAACCCAACAGAGAAAGGGCCAAGACCTTCCATTCTGAATCAGAGAGGTCAGGAAATGCCTAAGATGCTTGAGACAGAAGGACTGGAACACACCTGGTCATACAAGTCTAGTAATTAGTAGCCCGAAATGCCAGGGTGGTAGCAGTGCAAACCTTTTAGCCTAAATGCTCCACAGACCTACTGTCCTTCTCTGAAGGAAATAGTTTGGCAGAAGGTAAAAGTTTAGAATGTTTGACAGAAGAGAGACACACTACAGAAGGATCAACAGAACTTAGAATTTTCAGGCTCCTTGTAAGGTATCTAAGAAGGGCAACCAAGACAGGAGATGCAGCAGAGAGCTTATGAGACTCCATTTGGAGGTGGTCATAATACCTCTTCTGAATATCAGAAACCTGAAAACAGTCCCATCGGAAATATTCCATCATACAAGAAATAGTGTCCCCAAAGGAAAGTTCCTCCAAGTTGAAGTCTGGACTAACAGAATTCTCCTCCTCCTCCTCTTCATCTTCATAATCTAAAGGAAAATGGATTTGAGATGAGTAAGCCAAAGACTCCTCCCAGAATTCAAATACTCTTCAAATGATTCTTGCTCTCTGGGTCTCTTAAGGGGTGTAGATCATGAAGGAGGAGCAGGCACAAAAACTCAGGAATTAAACAACCTTTACGTAAAATCCTGCCATTCACACTGGGGATCTTTAACAGCAAGGGAACATCCAACCAAAAAACTACAGACAGTTCAGACCCTTACCTACACTCAGCCAATGTAGTGGGAATCTCCTTCCGAACAAAGATTTACAGTATCCCTCCTTGATCTCTCAGAAATAATCAGACAAAATTCCTCCTCAACAACCAGAGCAGATGTCAACAGAGCCTTCCAGGGTATGCGAGAAATTGGATCCATGCTAGCCTCTGACGGGGTTGCAGTAGAGAAACTAATGCAACAACCAGGCAATCCTCTGGGCTTTCACCAGCCTCAAGAGAGACTTTTGGGGGAGGCGGGACAGAAGCTGAGTCAGGCCAAAGTTTACTGGCCTTTCTCTTGTCAGGCAGAGGAACTTAGTGCTGGGAAGATTCTGCCATAGCACCTAGCACCTTGCACCAACATTTTAAGACAGTGGTTCTCCAGGTAAATTGATAAGGAACACAGATGACTAAGCCAGACAGAACACTGCATATGGTCGTGAGAAGCACACAAAAAAAAAAAAAAAAACACTGCCCGTGATGATTTTTAAGGGGAAATCTGCCTCCCACACTGACATTTTCCCTTTCTGGATAACATGCAAAGTCACACATACACAATAAATAAAATAAAAAATAAAACTAAAAATAGATAAAGAAGAAACCCCAAAGGGGCGCTTATCTGAAACATGGCTCAGTAATCAGCACAGAAGATAGAGCATTCAGACTGATGATCAATGATGGTGTTTGGATTGGTGGCAAAGAATTCTGAGGTATGTACATCCATACATCACATTTATGCCTTATACCTTAAGTAGGGAGCATGTATGCGTCTGACATACGACACCAATAAAATCTAAGGCTTTGGTGTACTGGCCGGACATTGGGGCTACCCTTAGAAGGGGCTCTCTTTTGTAAAGAATACTGCAACAGCTATATAGAAGGACATCACATTTTACATTAAAAAGAATAATTTCAAAGAATTAAGTTTTGCATCTTCAAATTAACTATACTTAACACTTCAACACAAGAGCTTTACTAGATAAACTGACTACAAGATAAACATGTATACAGATACAATAAAAGAATAAACAAATAGAAAACATTAAATGTGGCTGTGACTATGTGAGGTATTGCAAGCTATGCCAGGGGAAGTAGGGTGTGTAACATATGCCAGCATAGCTAGGTGGAGTTTTGTAAAGAATTATATGTCATTTGTATATCAAACTGATTTGTACAGATGCTTGTGTTGAAAAATGTATTTGTAAAGCTGCTTGTGTTAAAAATGCATCAACAGTGTGTCCTGACGGACAGAAAATAAATATACATGCATATCACACACTGTACTACTGCAACTGTGGAAATGAATACACTAACAGAGGATAACGGAAGAGAAGAGGTTAAGTTGAGCTCCAGCGAACTTTGAAAAATAGTATGAAATTAAATTACTTAATTTAGGCCATAAAGACTGTATCTTACAGTTCTGATTGCAGCCAGAGATAAAATGTGAAGTGAAACAATTTCTAAAAAGCCTTCTGTATTGTAAATACACAACGAACAAAAGGCCAACAGATTCCAAAAATACTTTAATAAAACAAACAAAAAATCTTTCACTTTCAAACTCAGTCTCCTCTTATAACCTCTATTTATAAACATTTGGACTGCTTTCTTAATTCTTGTTCACACTCATTTTTGTCACTGCACAATCTTTCAAGCCTTAAAAACTTTCCATATGGAACAGATTCCATGGTGTGGTGGTGGTGGCAACTACTACCATGTATCAAAATGATCAAATGTCCTATGTATTCTTGTTTTAACCCTACCATCATTCGTTCCCTCTATTGTTATATCTAAGTAGTTGACCTTAGCACCTAACTGTAGGCCATCAAAGCCTATATTAAATCTATTCCCGTGAAGGCTTTAGCAGAGGGTTGGCAAAAAATAAAGCCCGTCACCTTATCTTGACCCCCTCACAAATAAAAATCAAATCATCTACGTATCTAAAATACTTCATTGTTTATACACGGAGGTTATAAGAGGAGACTATGTTTGAAAGATTTTTTTGTTTTATTAAAGTATTTTTGGAATCTGTTAGTCTTTTGTTCGTTGTGCATTTGGATTTTTCATTAACAGCAGTTTGTGGAACCTTACGTATTATCTTTAGCAGTAAACTAGTTACTATTCTAAATAGTTTTTTGATTTCCAGAAATTGAAACAGATCTTAGAAAAGCTGTATGTGTATGTATTATTGACACATGTGCAAGATTCTGGGTTAATTGTTAGGGAAGGGGGTAGTATGCACACTGGAAGTCAAATGACCAGTAGCATGTGATGTCATTCTGTAATCCAGGGCAAAAATTATGTTTTAATACTGGAAGAGACTGAAGTCTCAGGGTACTCGGTTTTTGGAACCTGACAAAGAAGGACCCCTCACCTACTTCATATTGCCTTGTTCTAGTAAGTGAATTAGGAAAAAACAATTCTTTAGATCAGTTAGGAAAATATAGTGAGATTAGTTAAGTACAGTTTTTCTGTACAACTGTGAATCTATCCTTCTGTATTATTTTAATATTTACTATGACGAAACTCTGGTGTTTATTGTAAACAGTTATTTAGTATTTTCATGTTATTTTATTATTTATTATTAAATATATTTAAACTTTCTATTGTGGCTGGTCTTTTACAGAATATTTTAACCTTTGAGAGTACTCGTACCTATTTGGTGACTCTGTGGCCATTCCTGAAAGCCTTACTGCATTAGTCAAAACACTACCATTTGAACTAATATTAATTTAACTCAGTATAATTGGGCACCATTGCAAGAGCTTTAGAGTTTCTGGCTTTCGACTGTCTGGTGGCAGTAACTACCTTATAGTCTGGACAGAAGGGGGCACAGCTAGTAAATCTGTGCCAGCGCTTCCCAGGTCTTTGTGTGCAAGCACGAGTGCGTGTGTGTGTGTGCGTGTGTGAAATCAAATCTCAAAGTGTGTGTGTCAGCTGCTTGGTGTAAGGACAAGAAGCACTAATTTCAAAGTAAATATGCTGGAGGACTTGGCTTGGACACTCTGCTGAGGACTCATCTCTATAGCTGTGCCAGTGGCAGTTTTATTGGGGATCTGGAGGGAGACGGAGAGACAGAAATCCAGACCCCAGACTGAGTGTGCTCCCCGTGTACTCTTAAGGGAAACTGTGCTTGATGCAGAGAGCTGCATCTGGAAATACTGTGTGTATCTATTTTTGTTCCAAGTAAATGTCCCTCTCCAATGTCAGCGGTGAGGATTCAGGCTCCTTGATTACTGGCCCAAAGAGGGACATCACACTGAACATGCAATATAAATACACAATAACAACTACTCTGTAAAAACGGAAGCTAATCAAATGTAAGCTCAACCAAATATTGTTTTAAAAAGCATCTGAAACCATACATAGTCAAGTTGCAGAAGTAGGGATCCTGGTAAGCAAATGCCCAAAACTCAGATGACTGAAGATGCACCCAAGTGCTAGCAGCACCTGGCAAACAGCATACAGATCAGGCTGGCAGACACCATCTCAACAGGCACTGTAGGCAGAGGGAACTCAAGCCATGCATGACCACGAATAACAAATACTTTATAGATGGATATTACAGATACACTGCTTGACAAGCAGAAAGTGCAGTTCCTGCATTAAAAGATTAATATAGTACCTTGAGACCTGTGCAAAGTAACTGAGCAGCAGAATTCTGAACCAGCTTTAAGTGATAAAGTCTGTATCTCAAAGCACCCACTAGAGGACATTGTAGAAAGTCATCCATGCAAGAAGCTAAGTAGGTACCCACTGCAGAAAGCACAGCAACCACAAACACAGCAAACCAGTGATTCAAGAAAAAACTACCCACTGCAGAAAGGTCTGAAGATGGTACAGGATGCTTGAGAAGGCAGATGTCCCTATGACAGAAACAGATTTGATAAAAGCAGATAACTTATCCATCAACATCAGCTGCCATAATCAATGATCACTCCCTAAACCTCACACCTTGGACATGAACTGTAACCTGTCACCACTACAGATATTACAAGACTAGGCTGACCTTGTGAAGTCCCTTAAAATAGCAAGTACAGCTACAGCCACCATCCTGAAGGATTTGTGCATCAGACCATTACTGACCATCCACAGACAGATGCATTCCTAGTCTTTAGCTGGCCAAATGACTACAGACAATAGAATACTGATGAAATGAGAGTTAGAGATGCATGTCAACAGCACAGAAGTGGCACCTGCAACCATCTCATCTGGAGAAAAAAAACTTCTTCCAGCACTGTATACTATGAATAAAATGGGGATATAGTATGGATGGATCCCTGCAGAGTACCACAACCCAGAGGGCAAAACACTGTGGAATTATCAATAGAAACCACTTTCCGGGTTCATCTGGAAAGCCTGGAGTAACCATTCCAGGACTACACTGCTGACTGCAGAGTACTGCTGCAGTTGGTTAAGAAGATTGCATGATTCATCATAACATTTCAGGGATGTAGTTTCCCAGTGGAGGGTTCTCATATCAAATGTTGATGAGAGATCTAAATAGGACTAGAATATAGTAATGTTGATAATTCTTCACAATAAAGAGATCACTAAAGACCTTAGTGAAGGCTGCTTCAGTACTAGTCAAGCAAGAAAACTAGACTGGAATGGAAGAATTGATTTTATCACTCAAATACGATTTCTGTTAAAGATAAACTACATTCTTTTGAAACTTAACAACAAATGGAATTTTTGGGATGAGATGAAAATTACCCAAAGAAACTGGCTTCCTGCTACCTGCACTGTTAACATCATCAGCCAATAGCAGATAACTGCTTTCTTTCTGCTTTTTTTTTCAGAATGGAATAATCAGTCTCTCCCTTCAGCTGAAAAGAGGCAAAGGTGATCTAGTACACAAATGAGCAAAGTCTTCCCCAAAGCAAGCCAAGCAGAGTCCAGCACATAAGCATCATTATGTATAATGGAAAAATCATTGATTAAATCAGTCAGAAATTAAAATCTCACTCCAAACAGGCAAGCTTTAGCCTAGATGGCAGCTGCAACTGCCCTGATTAAAGCTTTAAGAGAACTCCAAAATTACAGTTTTAAACAGATATTGACTTCCGCATAGCAAAATCATCTAGACTGCATTTTTTGTTTTTAGGACTCTGCCTCTGCTCTCTGTCAATCATTATCCCTATCCATGGTCAATCGACCGATTATTTCCCTATCATAAAGCAAGCATCTACCAAAAGGGGAAGGACACCATTTAAACATCCATCAGAGTTAGAGGTTTTATGCTTGATTTACTGCCCTAACTACATGTATGTGGCAATCCGCAAGGGAAGGGCATGCAATGAGATCATGGTGGCAGTCCCTTCACTTCTGAAATGACAATTCCCTCCAAGTACTCCTTCACCATCCTCCAAAGTACAAATGCTGAACTCTCTGGTCTCTATCAGGAAGTTAACACTGCACAGTGTTTCCTCATAGTGCTCACCAACACCACTTCCCCTGCAGAACTGAGCAAGCTATACCCCATTCACTTTTTCCTTGTCTGGTTTCTCCTGTGCCACAGCCACTAATAATAACTAGACAACAATCAGGAAGCGATCCTCTACAACACAGAGCTAGGTTATCTGAATTGCACAATTTGTCCACCATGCAGAGCAATGTAATCACTCAGTTCACCACTGCCGAGATCGCCCAAGACAAATATTCAAGTTCTTGTTGGATGACCAGTTCCTAGAGGATGGTAAAATGATTACCCAGAAGAGTTCATCCTCAAGTAGACTGCTGTGTTGTCAGTCGTGCTTAGTCCTTTTGCCAGTCCTTCACAGCCAAACCAAGACTCATGAGCAACATGGTAGAGAGGCCATACACAAATTAGGTTCAAGGAAGTTAAGGCCTGACTGTAAAGCCACATCATCTCATTCAGTCTTGCAGCACTAACAACCCTGGAGCTGGGAAAGGAGCACAGTACAAGAATGTCTGTGGTGACAAGGCCAACTTTTCTGCACTGTGCTAAACCAAAGTCTGGTACGGGGTCCTCTTGAAGTTAGTCAAACAGAAAACATATGACTGAGTAATCACACCAAGTCAGTGGTTATGATAACAAGTTGGAAGACCATGTCTGAAGTATGCCCAAATACACAGGTGAGAGAGGAAACGTCTTGAGTATAGCCAAGTGCCTTCATAATGCACAGGAATTCTTTTATAAATGACACCAACTCCTCATCAGCTCTAACATCCCACAAGTTAAGCCACCGAGGGAATGGACGCACCAAGAAAACAAGAAAATCATTGAATGCCTGGAGGAATATCTTCACATTACCAGATGAGTATACAAGACAGGCACCACAGTTTGCTGCGGTCCCCACTGCATATTTAAAATAATTAGTACACCCAAATTTTATCTTTCTTTCAAGGGTACACCACTCCAAAGAAATCTGACATTGGGTACTGAATCACAATTGTCTCTAAGAAAAAAAATACCTTAAATGCATAAAGAAAACAAAATACAGGACACCCTCATATTTTGATAATGAGTTCAGACACACTTTTGCATGGTCGTTTTGTAGAGGGAAGCAGCATGCACAGTATGACACTCCATACAAGCTGCACACAACAGTTGCACTGATCAAACTAAAGTTGTCATTGTAATAGGTTTCTGTGATAAATGCCAGATCAGATTATATACACAATTTAGGTGTACACTAAAAAAAATGTACACCAGATATAAATTAATAAAATCACCAGAAATGTATTTCCCAGACTACAGAAACTAGCAAGGAAATGATAAGCTGATCCTGCTGATAAGGGAGGATGTATAGCAGTGATGGAAGCCGTATGGTACAGGCATAAAATGCTCTCTATGCTGGATGATGAAAGAACGTATAAGAGATTAAGTTGCAGTGAAGCTACAACTAAGGTAGATTGTTTTCGTAGCCATCTATATGATCTATTGATAGAGGCAAATATCTCACAAGAACTATACGAGTTCTTTGATTGCCCTAAACCTATGTTTCCATACATCAGCGGACTCCCCAAAACTCACAAGGATCCAGCTGACCCACCCCTACGTCCCATAGTTTCTGGTAGGGGGTGGGTAACTGAACCTATTTCCATGTACGTGGAGAATGAATTAAAGAAGGCCCTGCCACTAGCAGGAACTGTATTGAAGGACTCAGGAGATTTTCTGGAAAAACTCTTTTTAGTTACTAAGGACCTCAAGAAATATGAAGATTTGTTACTAGTGACAATGGACATCAACAGTTTGTTTACAGTGATTCCGAATGACTATGGTCTACAGGCAATAAGATCTTTCCTAGCAAGGAACAGTATGGAAGTAGAACCAATATGTTCCTTGCTGGAACTTGTATTGGAAAATAATGTCTTTATGTATGGGGATTCTTTCTATTTGCAGACATGGGGTCTGGCTATGGGCACCCCATGTACAAATAGTTACTCTAATTTGGTTCTGGCTGAGTGGGAACATAATGAACTGATACCCAGCACTTGGAAACAATATCTAGTGTACTATGGCGGTTTTGTGGATGATGTCTTTATCCTTTGGAGAGGCAGCTCTACACAATTGGACCTTTTTGTCCACTTTATCAACGAGAGCACTGATTTTCTAGAGTTTGTGGTTAAACATTCTTCGGAGACCATAGAATTTCTGGATGTAAAGATCCATCTGCATCCTGATAGAGGTATCAGTACAGGAATTCATAAAAAAGAAACCTGGAGAAATCATTATCTGCATAGGGGGAGTATGCACCCGGGACATATTTTTGATAACATCTTTGAGAATCAGATCTTAAGAACCTAAAGATTATGTACTGAGAATGAAGACTTTGTAGCAGAACAGAGAAATACTGAGACACATTTAAGTAAAAGATCCTATAAAAGAAAGAATCTAAGATTGAAGCATGATCCACAGGAATTAAGGAGAAGAAAGGGACGTCCCTACTTCTCTGAACCCACATTGAATCATCATGAGAGCTTGGATCCTAAAACTCAATCACAGCAACTTAAATGTTTGTTAACATACACTGCTGACAATAAGCAAGTATGTGAAGTTATTAGGAAGTTTTGGCCGGTATTGACAACTGATGACAAAATAAGAGACATTGTAGGTGAACAGCCCAGATTCCTATACAATAATAAGAAGAATTTGAAACATCTCATTTGCAACAAAGATGGATTTGAAAGAAATAGGCCCAATTCTAATAGAAAGGGCACTTTCAAGTCCTTAAGATGCAAAGCTTGCAACTCCATTGACAGCTCCAATGTTTTTGTACATCCATACTCCAGGCAACAGTACAATTTTAATGTCTATGCTGATTGTACTAGTTCCCACATCATATACTTAGCGACCTGCTGCCAATGTAGTGCTTTCTATGTTGGCAAAACAGATCAACGTCTTAAGGAACGTATCCTCAGACATTTGAGGGACATCAAACAGAAAGATCCCAATAATGCCTTAGCAGCCCACGTAGCACAGAATCCTTCTCATTACTTTGTATTTAAGGCCATAGAGGCAGTCTTGTCAGACCACAAGAGGAGGTGATGTTCATAATCGCACAGAGCGAAGGGAAACATGCTGGATAATTAATTTAAGAGCGAACAGATCACCAGGCTTGAATACTATTGTGCCATTAAAACCTGCACTTAACAATAGAAGAAATATGATTAGCAAGTTTACTTGAATGTTGCTTCATTCATATAATGCACTCACATCCATAACTATTATATATACAATCCTATAGTAAAGAGAAGGACTGCCCCTTTAATTACAATGAAGGAAATTATATCTATCTACTAGCTGGCCTCCTTTTGGTTTGCAACAAGGGCGTGTCAGAGAACTAAATGAGGAATGGCTGTGATGCCTTATAAATACAAAAGCTGAACAGTCCTTTTTATACGATCTGAGGAAGGCTTATTTGCCGAAAGCGCTTATCGGAAGACTGAGGACTGCTTATTTTATGTTATATTCTTTTCATTAAAGTTTTGATTTTACTATTAAGTTTTACTGCCGTGGTGGACATCAGGAGTTTTTAGTAGTGTTTGCCTTTTCTCTTCCTCATTGGTATCCTTCACAGTGTAAGAAAGTTTTTTACCTATTGACTGTTTTTGTTTCTTACACTGAACATGGTGAGCCAGCAATTGAACCTGAATGACAAACTCAGAACGTGCAATATTTCTAATCTATCGGGAGATTTATTGAACCTGCTTTTAGATCTGAATATGGGTAATGTAGCTGCTTCCACAGTTGTTGCATCGGTTCCTGATAATAATTTTAATTGTATATTTCGAGAATGTAGCTTACCGGCTCAAGAGACTGCAGTGGCAACGCTTCCATATGGAAGCGTGCTTGCACCATCAAATTGCACCTCGAAGTATGCGAGTGAAGTGTTTACCCTCATATATGGGAACACTTATCTGGATCTGCTCGCAAAATTGCAAATTATAAATCTTGAAACAAGTCAAAAATACATGAACTTGCTGATAGAATTTTTCAAGCCGGAAGAGGAAAAGATGGCAGCGATTACATCAACTAAGCAGACTGAACTGGAAAGCTTAGAGCTGCATGACTCGCATCTGAATAGTCTAGAACAACTACAGATTAACTTGAATGCTTATGAAGTGAAGCTAAGACAGCAGAAGGTTAAAAAGCTAGCCCGTGACCATCAGGATTTTGTGAGAGGCCATATCTTTGAATGACTGAGAGAAGAATTCAATAATAAGGGGCGGGGAGCTCTACCACCACATAAGGAGAAGATACCTTTTTCTAGACCTAATGGAGAAGATGTGATTACTCATGTCAGTTTCACTGATCTGGAACCCTCCATTCATAACGCTGTTATTCTTAACTCATCAGCACCAACCTCCAATTTTGTAATATCTGAAACAGATTCAAGAGAAGCGTCTAGTAGTACAGCCACTATGGGTGCAGAAACCGGCAACAGGAATGCTCTCCTAGACCCCAATCTAGCAACTAGACCGAAAGAAGGGGCAAAGCATGCACCGATAAATTGGCCCTTGCCGTTTTTTTCCAAATTCAACCATCACAGGACTCAAAGAACACAGAGTCAAGAACGGAAAAGGAAGAAGCTCACATTTTAATTGGATCTGAACCAAGTTTAGTAGTGAATCTTTCTAATAAGAGTTTAAGCCCTGATATGATTTCCTTGTTAGACAAGGGCCTGAGTTTTATTCCAGCCTTACCATCTGATATTAGTGAATTTGTGCTGGATATCAGAATGTTTTGCAGGAACCTTGCATTAAAATGTATTTTTGGACAAGCTAATGACAGTAGACGGCTATCTTATACAAAATTGAGTAGCTTTGTTCCCCCTAATCCTCCACCAGTGGAGGTGTTCTTGAGATTATGTGAAGATGAAATATTAAAACTAAGGGGTAATACAACCAAAGGACAAGGAGGTTTCTTCAATTTAACTACTAACGAGAATGAAATGTTGAAGCAGCTAAAGGAGACAGACAGCTTGGTCATTAAGCCTGCTGATAAGGGAGGATGTATAGTAGTGATGGAAGCCGTATGTTACAGGCATAAAATGCTCTTTATGCTGGATGATGAAAGAACGTATAAGAGATTAAGTTGTAGTGAAGCTACGACTAAGGTAGATTGTTTTCGTAGCCATCTATATGATCTATTGTTAGAGGCAAATATCTCACAAGAACTATACGAGTTCTTTGATTGCCCTAAACCTATGTTTCCATACATCAGCGGACTCCCCAAAATTCACAAGGATCCAGCTGACCCACCCTTACATCCCATAGTTTTTGGTAGGGGGTGGGTACTGAACCTATTTCCATGTACGTGGAGAATGAATTAAAGAAGGCCCTGCCACTAGCAGGAACTGTATTGAAGGACTCAGGAGATTTTCTGGAAAAACTCTTTTTAGTTACTAAGGACCTCAAGAAATATGAAGATTTGTTACTAGTGACAATGGACATCAAGAGATTGTTTACGGTGATTCCGAATTACTATGGTCTACAGGCAATAAGATCTTTCCTAGCAAGGAACAGTATGGAAGTAGAACCAATATGTTCCTTGCTGGAACTTTGGAAAATACCATCTTTATGTATGGGGATTATTTCTATTTGCAGACATGGGGTGTGGCTATGGGCACCCCATGTGCAAATAGTTACTCTAATTTGGTTCTGGCTGAGTGGGAACATAATGAACTGATACCCAGCACTTGGAAACAATATCTAGTGTATTACGGCCGTTTTGTGGATGATGTCTTTATCCTTTGGAGAGGCAGCTCTACATAATTGGACCTTTTTGTCAACTTTATCAACGAGAGCACTGATTTTCTAGAGTTTGTGGTTAAACACTCTTCGGAGACCATAGAATTTCTGGATGTAAAGATTCATCTGCATCCTGATAGAGGTATCAGTACAGGAGTTCATAAAAAAGAAACCTGGAGAAATCATTATCTGCATAGGGGGAGTATGCACCCAGGACATATTTTTGATAACATCTTTGAGAATCAGATCTTAAGAACCTCAAGATTATGTACTGAGAATAAAGACTGTGTAGCAGAACAGAGAAATATTGAGACACATTTAAGTAAAAGATCCTATAAAAGAAAGAATCTAAGATTGAAGCATGATCCACAGGAATTAAGGAGAGGAAAGGGACATCCCTACTTCTCTGAACCCACATCGAGTCATCATGAGAGCCTGGATCCTAAAACTCAATCACAGCAACTTAAATGTCTGTTAACATACACTGCTGACAATAAGCAAGTATGTGAAGTTATTAGGAAGCTTTGGCCGGTATTGACAACTGATGACAAAATAAGAGACATTGTAGGTGAACAGCCCAGATTCCTATACAAGAATAAGAAGAATTTGAAAAGTCTCATTTGCAACAAAGATGGATTTGAAAGAAATAGGCCCAATTCTAATAGAAAGGGCACTTTCAAGTCCTTAAGATGCAAAGCTTGCAACTCCATTGACAGCTCCAATGTTTTTGTACATCCATACTCCAGGCAACAGTACAATTTTAATGTCTATGCTGATTGTACTAGATCCCACATCATATACTTAGCAACTTGCTGCCAATGTAATGCTTTCTATGTTGGCAAAATAGATCAATGTCTTAAGGAATGTATCCTCAGACATTTGAGGGACATCAAACAGAAAGATCCCAATAATGCCTTAGCAGCCCACGTAGCACAGTATCCTTCTCATTACTTTGTATTTAAGGCCATAGAGGCAGTCTGTCAGACCACAAGAGGAGGTGATGTTCATAATCGCACAGAGCGAAGGGAAACATGCTGGATAATTAATTTAAGAGCAAACAGATCACCAGGCTTGAATACTATTGTGCCATTAAAACCTGCACTTAAGAATAGAAGGAATATGATTAGCAAGTTTACTTGAATGTTGCTTCATTCATATAATGTACTCACATCCATAACTATTACATATACAATCCTAAAGTAAAGAGAAGGACTGCCCCTTTAATTACAATGAAGGAAATTATACCTCTCTGCTAGCTGGCCTCCTTTTGGTTTGCAACAAGGGTGTGTCAGAGAACTAAATGAGGAATGGCTGTGATGCCTTATAAATAACAAAAGCTGAACAGTCCTTTTTATACGATCTGAGGAAGGCGTATTTGCTGAAAGTGCTTATCGGAAGACTGAGGACTGCTTATTTTATGTTATATTCTTTTCATTAAAGTTATGATTTTACTATTAAGTTTTACTGCCATGGTGGACATCAGGAGTTTTTAGTAGCAATGTTACACATACAATGTAATTTTGTAAACAAGATTCACATAACTTCTGGTCAGTAAAATGCATTAAAAACAGTTTAAGATGCATTTTTTGACTCTTCAATATTCTTCACACCTAGGACAACAAAACAGATGGCACATGAAAGACATCCAGGATGAGAAACTAAAAATGGTCAGAAAACGTTCTATCATGTAGTAAACTACCTGGATCTGTGATGAATACAAATGTAGCCCTTATTGTGACCAAGGCGACTGGGTTCAATTAGCAGCACTGGCACTGAAGAAGGCTGATAAGGAGGGACAGGAATGAAAAGGTGTGGTCAGCTCACTTTTTGTGGGGTTGGGACGAAGTGGCACTAGAGGAGTGCCCAGAGAAATGCAGATTCTCTGGTAGAGACTGAAGGAATCATTTTCTATGCTTGAGGGAATGAGGTGGGGCTGCTTGCTGGCAATGTCCCTTGAGGGAAGACCAGCACAGACAGGCCAATGCACACTCCCTTCGTCTATGCAAGTCTGGTATCTGTATGAAACAAAAGGCTAAACAGAAAACCCTTGAGCTACCTCTAATGACTGTCTACATGACAGCTTGTATCTGTCAACCTTCAGTCTGGAAATGTGGAACAAATGGACTGTTCGGCCGGGAGAGGGCTGAAGGCTAACAGGAAGCAGGGGCATAGAATATGAAAGAAAAAAAAAAAAAGGTATGCAGTAAACCCAGTTCTGACTTCCAAAACTGAGGCAGAATGGTGAAATTATAAAATTAACTTCCAAAAGGTAGGCACTCCCCACCCTATATCTCTGTACCCTGCAAACTAAATCTATCAACTCCAAGGTTTCAGCACTTTGGAAAAGGCTCCATTTAATTAGTTGTTATATTTGATTAATTTGTTTTTGGGTTACCAATATTTAGCCAAATGTGTTTCAGAAATTGTTCTCCCCTAAAACATGCCTGAAAAAAATAAGGATATAAAAAAAAAAAAAAAAAGAAGACGTTATGTCTTACCATAACGTTCCATCTGTATTGTTGATCCTCATTCAGTCATTATGTGTGGGTATCAGTTCCGACCTCGGAACCGAGGCAGCCATCTTCCAAGCTCGCGTCAACTACAAACTCTTACCCAGAATTCCCCTCTCCCTGTTACCTCAAACTGAGTTTTTAAGTCAAAAGAAGGTAGAGGCTACCTCTGGTCAAATGACCTAAAAGAACCGGATGGTGAGATCCACTAGAAGCCATAGGAGGGAGAAGGGGGGAGGGTCATAATGACTGAACGAGGATATAGATGGAACGTTATGGTAAGACAACTTCTTTATCTGATATTGTTAATCCTCGTTCATTCCTTACGTGTGGGACAGAGTCACCAGCTACCTCTATTCCTGGGAGGCTCTCATGGAAGGACATTCCTGAGCACCATAGAACCAAAAGATGCTCTTCCCCTGGAGACCAAATCCAATTTGTAATTATTGATGAAGGTATGAGGTGTAGCCCAAGCTGCAGCTGCACAGATGTCGTGTAAAGAAGCTCTGGGATGGAAGGCAGCAGAAGTTGCCACCGACCTTGTCGAATGAGCCTTTATGGTAGTAGGCAATATTACGTTGTGTATAAATGAAGGTCAAACAGTCTTTCAACCATCTAGCCAATGTGACCTTAGCAACAACACATCCTAATCTAGGTCCAAAATAGGCCAAAAATAACTGGTCTGATTTACGAAAGGCCTTAGTCCTGTTCAAGTAGAAGCGAATTTGCCTGTGAATATCTAGGGTATGTAGACAATACTCTCCTTTGCTTGAATAGCTGGAAAAGAAAACTGGCAATTCAATCGTTTGATTAATGGACATTTCAGAGATCACGTTTGGCAGAAAGGAAGGATTAGTTCTCAATGACACTCTATCTCTATGAAAAATCAAGTATGGACTCTTGATGCATAAGGCATGAAGCTCAGAGATACGTCTGGCAGAAGTAATGGTGACCAAAAAAGTACAGTTTTGTACCTACCATAAATGTAGATGTCCGATAGATATGCAACAGCAGTCCTTACATATGGGTTGTCCTGCCTCAGGCAGCCCTTGGTCGGCCGGATTCCAAAGTCTGGGTCCGACGTCAGAGCGGCAGGGGTATAAAAGTATCAGCCGACGCCATCGTCCTCAGTGTTTCTTGCTCCAGATGCCAGGTGCCCTCCAAGGAAGGCTAAAATTAGAACTGGATAAAAAATTCCAGACATACACAATAGCAATAAACAGATACACCATAACAGATATCCCCAACTAAGTATAAAAGGGGGGAAGTGGACCCAATGTACAGAGGGGAAGGAGGGTGGGAAAACCTGACTGCAGTTGCATATCTATCGGACATCTACATTTATGGTAGGTACAAAACTGTACTATGTCCTTCAAGAATGCAACTGCAGTCCTTACATATGGGTTGAATATCATAGCCAAGCTGGGGGTGGTAGGCTCTAAGATAAGGATGGTGTAGCTAAAATGCCCTGCAGGACTGCCGAAGCAAAGCCTGCTCAGGATCTGGAATATAAAGGGAGGTTGTAGTGCTTGGAGAATGTATGCACAGAGCTCCATGTAGCAGCTTCTAGAATGTCCTTTGTAGCCACCCCTCTTAGGAAGGCTGTGGAGGTGGCTGTAGCTCTGGTGGAGTGTGGTCTGACATTGGCTGGCACACCCTTTCCATGGTAGGAATAACAAAATCTGATGCAATGTCCAATCCATTTTGAAATTGTTTGTTTGGAAATTGCTTTTCCTTGTACTCCAGGAGCGTAAGCTACAAATAGTTGGTCAGACTTTCTGTTGGCCTTAGTTCTGTCCAAGTAGTAGCGCAGTTGTCTGTGAATGTCCAAAGTGTGCAGAAGCTTTTCCCCTTTATTTTGAGGATTGGGGAAGAAAGTAGGCAGGTGAATTGCTTGATTTAGAGACACCCTGGAAATCACTTTTGGCATAAAAGAAGGATTGGTTCTTAAAGAAACCCTGTCCTGATGAAAAATGAGGAATGGAGGAACTGCCATGAGGGCCTGTATCTCCGAAACTCTCCTTGCTGAGGTTATTGCCAGGAAAGAAATTGTAATTCTGCAGATGCTGCTGGTTCAAAGGGAGGAAGAGTTAATTTTTCCAACACGAAATTGAGGTCCCATGCAGGCACTGGTGGTTTTCTGGGAGGCTTCATATTCTTTACCCCTCTTAGAAATTGTCTTAGCAAAGGATGTGAGAACACAGGAGGATCGGTGTTGTATCTTGCTGAAATTGCTGAAGCGTGTATTTTTATGGAAGAATATGAAAGTCCATTATGCAGCATGTCTGCCAAGTATTCCAATATCTGTGGAATGTTCATTACTGATGCATCCTGTCCCTTGTTGGTATTCCAGATGCTGAATCTCTTCCATTTGGCCGAATAAGCTTTTCTGGTGGAAGGTCTGCGCGCTTCCAATAATATCTGTTGAACTTCCTTGGAGAAAGAGATATGCGGAAACATCATGGGACCCTCCAAGCTGTCAGCCGCAGAGTTTGCAGGTTTGGATGAACCGTCCTGTAATTGTGCTGAGTCAAGAGTGGAGACCATAGGGGCAGGGTCCACGGTTTGGTGCAAGTTATGCTCCTTAGTAGTGGATACCAGTGCTGTCTTGGCCAATCTGGAGCTATTAAGATGCCTTTCGGTTGCTCTGCTTTGATCTTCAGTAACACCTTGGTCATCAATGGTAGAGGTGGGAATGCATAGATTTTTAGAGAGTTCCAGCTGAATGAGAGAGCATCTATTTTCCAGGCTTGTGGATGATGTGACCCCGTGCAGAACTTTTTCAGATGATGGTTGAGGTGGGAGGCAAAGAAGTCTACGTCCGGCCTCCCCCATGCAGAAGTTATTTGTGCAAAAATGTCTGGATGCAACATCCATTCGTGCAGATCCAGGATGTTTCTGCTTAGACTGTCCGCTAGAACATTGTCCCTGCCCGGAACAAACTGGGATTGTAGCTGTATGTTCAGTTTCAGGGATTTTTCCCAAAGAGTCATTGTTAGTCTGCAAAGGGGGTAAGAATGAGTGCCTCCCTGCTTGTTTATGTACCACATAACAGTGGTGTTGTCTGTCTTTATTAGTAGATGACCTTGCTGAAGATATTTTCCGAAGGCCTCGATTGCATGCATTACTGCTAACATCTCTTTTTGATTGATGTGCAGATGTATTTCCTGGGGAGTCCATTGCCCTTGAATACATCTGCCCTCCATGTGCGATCCCATCCATGGTCTGAGGCGTCTGTTGTAACGGTTTGGCTTGTTTGAGGCTTGTTGAAAGGCATACCTTTGTTTAACTGGCTTGCTTGGGCCCACCACAAGAATTCCCTTTGTAGACATGGGATGAGTGGGATAATTGCTTCTAAGTTGTGGCTGTGTTGAGACCATAAGCTTTTTAGGTACCATTGTAGTTTTCTCATATGTAGTCTTGCCAGTGGAATTAGTAGAATGCAAGATGCCATGAAACCCAGGGCCTGCAGGATTTTCCTTGCAGTCATCTGGGTGAGCTTTGCTAGGCTTTTGAAGTAATGAGGTAGTTGTTTTTGCTTCTCTTCTGTGAGGTAAGCCATTTGAGATTCTGTGTCTAGTTTGGCTCCTAGAAAAGTTATTTGTTGGGATGGCAGTAGTCTTGATTTTTGTAAGTTGACTGTGTATCCCAAAGCCTGTAGTAAGTGAATGACATAATTCAAGTTTTTTGTCAAGGCTTGCTTGCTGTCCGCTTGTATAAGGCAGTCGTCCAGGTAAGGGTATATTTGTATCCCCTGGAGTCTGCAATGTGCAATTACTGATGCCAGGCATTCCGTGAATACTCTGGGCGCAGTAGATAAGCCAAAGGGCAATGCTGAGAATTGATAATGCTCTGACCCTGCAAGAAATCTGAGGTATCTTCTGCAACTGTGTCTGATTGGGACATGCAGGTATGCCTCCTTGAGGTTCAGAGTAACCAGCCAAGACCCCTTGCCCAGTATGGGAAGGAGTTGCTGTAGCATCAGCATTTTGAATTTTGGTACAATGAGAAAAGTGTTTAGAGCGGACAAGTCCAGTATAGGTCTCCATTGCTTTTCTTTTCTTGGAAAAAGGAACAGTCTTGAGTAAAATCCCTGGCCTTGTTCCTGAGGAGGAACCTTTTCTATTGCTTTGATTTGTTTCAGCTTTGAAATTTGTTCGAATGCCTCTGCCCTTTGATTTTGTGGCAGGTTTGGCATGCCTTGTCTTGTTGGTAACGTATGGAAGTGGAACCTGTAGCCTTGGTCTACTATGTCCAGAATCCATTTGTCCTTTGTTAAAATGTGCCAGTTTTTTGAAAATAAGGATAATTTTCCGCCTAAAGGTGCTTCTCTTTGAGCCTTGGTCGGCGGTGTCAAAGGCAAGTCATTGTGACTGTCCCTGTGGGGCAGGGGAAGTCGCTGCGCCACCTCTCTGATTAGTCGGTTGCCATTGGCGTCCCCTGTAGGAGCCTCTGTATTGCCCTCTTCCTCGGGCACGCCTGTTTTTTCCCCTTAGAAATTTGTCAGTGTCCGGCAAGGACCAATTCTTAGAAGGCCAATTCCTGCTGAACCTAGGAGGCTGAACCTGGAGGAAATCCTTGACTGTTTGCACTGATTTAGCCTTTTCCTCAATTGATTTCAACACATCCTGAGCATTAGTACCAAACAGCTTGTGCTGTTCCAGAGGTGCATCTAGAAGCTTTGCTTTAACATGATCTGGTAATGGCTGTTCTTTTAACCATGCATGTCTACGTATGACGGCCCCTGTCATAGCTGCCCTACATGAAGCTTCCAATACATCATATCCACACTGAAGAAAATGGTTGCTAACCTGCTGTGTGTTGTGAATCGCATCCTGCAAGGCCTTCCTATCTAAAAGCTCAGGAGAGGCTAACTTTTTCTGCAAATCATCCATCAAGAAATCCTGATAATGAAACATGTGAAAAAGGCAATTGAGGGCTCTCATAGCCAGTGTGGTTGAGGTATAAACTTTTTTGCCCCACCTCTCCAGGGACCGAGCTTCCCTGTCTGAGGGCAAGGGATTCTTGGCCGTGGATGTAGTCACCCCTTTGGGGCCCTGTGAAATAGTCTCTAGATCAACAGCATGGGCCTTAAAGAAATGTTTATGAGTTTCAGGAACCCTGTAGTATCTGTCCGGCTTGACAGGAGCAGGAGGGAGAGAATCAGGAGAAGCACTCGAATATGAGTACACATCATCCAGAACATCAAGCACTGGAGGGATAGCTAAAGGCCTGTGTTGAGGTAACTTGAGGAAGGTATGAAGCCGCTTCCTGGAATTGGAGTATTCCTGGCCTTGCCACTGAAAGTGCTCCCTCATGGAGTGAACAACTTCCCCAAAAGAAATATCCTCAGGAGGGGAGGCAGAGGGAATTGAATCCTCTGCATCCGAATCCTCGTAGGCCTGGAAGGACTCTTCCTGGGTATCAGAGTGATCAGAGTCACCAGAGGCTTCATCTGAAGAAGGGGTGTCAGTATGCTCAACTCTGGGCCTTTTTTCAGAAGGTGGCTGAGATCCTCTTTCTGGATGGGCCTGTGAGCCTCTGATTAAGGAAATTAAGTCTGCAGCTAAGGACATGATTTGTTTATCAGAAGTGGGCTGAGGCAGAGCTTTAGGAGGGTGAGACTTAGCCTGTCTAGCAGCCTTAGCACGTGTGTAGGCCTTGATAGACATAGACATAGGGGGTCTAGCTGCCCCACGTGCTGGAGTAACCTTGTCCACTGGTATGGTCTCTGGTAAATCTTGGGCTTCAGAATCTGGAGTAAAATCAACCACCGGCACCGGCGCAGGCTCCGGGGCCGGAGTGATCGGTAAAGCAGTGTCGTCGGTCCGGAGCGGTGGAAGAACCACCTCAGAAGGGGCCGATGCACTCGCGGTAATTTTTGGCGTCGAGTCGGTGGAAGTCGCGGGCGGAGGATGTCGGTCCCGGTCCTTCCGTGTTTTGGAAATATGAGTTGTCGGTAGTTCCGACGGCATGGTATAGGAGAATTTGTCGCCGAAAAAGTCTTCAGCAAACTCTGCCCGACGCCTGAGTGTGCGCTTATTGAAGCAAGCGTAGGCGGCAAAGGCCGAGCCGTCGTGGTCTGGGCCAAGGCAGGGGAGGCAGTAAGAATGGAAATCCTTATGAGGTATTTGTTTACCACAAGACAAACAGTTATTAACTTTTTCAGTTTTTTCTGATATCGGCTGAGGCAAGAAAAAGATCCCCAATGGGGTACTTGCTTTTTTGATGACTTCGGATACAAAATATACAGGAGCTGACCGACCGGCACTTGCGAAATGCTTCTGCTTCGGGCACTGCGCGGCAAGAAAGACTGAGGAAGATGGCGTCGGCTGATACTTTTATACCCCTGCCGCTTTGACGTCGGGGAGGAGGTGACATCAGCCGACGTCGGACCCAGACTTTGGAATCCGGCCGACCGAGGGCTGCCTGAGGCAGGACAACCCATATGTAAGGACTGCAGTTGCATTCTTGAAGGACATCAAGGTTTTCCATGACAAGTATTTGAGGTCGCAAGAAGAAGCTGGTGCGAAAGGTGGCATTGTCAAAGCTTGTAGAACTAATGACAGGTCCTATGGTTGAATAGGTTCTCTAAAAGGGGGTTTTAGATTATTCAAACCTTTTATGAAGTTCTTGCATAATTTGTGTGACATAAGGGAGGAGTCTTGGGACACCCTCATGGAAATTAGATATTGCAGCCAAATTAACTCTAATGGTAGAGGCCGACAGACCAGATTGAAATAGGTTGGCTAGATACTCCCGTACTATTGACACTGGTGCTGAAAAGGGATCTACCTGCTTTTCTTTCAGCCAAAAGGTAAATCTTTTCCACTTGCTTAGATAAGTAATTCTAGTGGAAGACTTATGAGATGCAATTAAGAATGTCCCGCACTGGCAAAGATCATTCTGCCTGGCAATTAAGGGAATTGGAGGAGCCAAGCTGTGAGCTTCAGGCTGTCCAAGTTGGGATGAATCAGATTATGAGGATGGGAGATCAACCCCGGGGTTGGATGGAGAATCCATGGTTAATCCAGCAGGTGAGGCCAAAGGAAGGGGAACCAAATCTGATGAGACCAATATGGTGCTATGAGGATCACTTTGCTCTTCAACCGGCAGGCTTTCTTCAGAAACTGGGGAATGAGGGGGAGAGGTGGAAATGCATAAAGTAGACCAGAGGGCCATTCGTGGACTAGAGCGTCCCTGGGTCACTGTCCCGGAGGGGGAATCAAGGCGAAGTAGTTGCTGTATTTGTAGTTGGTCGGGGATGCAAAGAGGTCGCAGCAAGGAAGACCCCAGGGGTTGAAGATCTCCTCCACAATCAAGGGATTCAGGGACCACTCATGAGGTTGTAGAATGCACCTGCTAAGTCTGTCTGCTATCACGTTGGAACTCCCGGGAATGTGCGTTGCTAGAAGAAAACAGTTGGTAGCCATCGCCAATTGCCATATCCTCATGGGCTCTCGACAGAGTGGGTAAGATTTGGGTCCGCCCTGTTTGCTGATGTACCAGACCACCTCCATGTTGTCTGATTGTATCACAATAGTCGCAGATGGCAGCAGGGGGATGGAATGCTTGCAATGCCAGAAGCACCGCTCTCAACTCTAGAACTTTTATATGCAGATGGGCCTCCAATTCGGACCAAGTACCTTGGACTGTCTGTCCCTGACATAGCCCCCCCCCACCCCATCAGGGAGGCGTCCATGGTCACTGTAGCCTTGGGCTGCTGGGGGGAGAAGGGGCGAGACCATTGTGATGGGTTGTAGGTCATCCACCAATTTAAATCCTGTTTGCACCTGTGAGTTACCCGAATCTTGGCTGAAAGAGGATACTGAAAGGGATACCATTGGGTGAGCAGTAGCCATTGTAAAGCCTCATGTGAAACCTGGCCAGGGGGACAGTGGTGATGGAGGCTGCCATGGAACCCAACAGCTGTAGGACAGAGTGAGCAGTGGATTTCTCCCTTGAAAGGATTGGGATCAGTTGTTGCTTTATCCTTAGAATTCTGTGGTCTGGAATGAATGCTCTGCAATTCTTTGTATCCAAGATGACCCCTATGAATTCTGTTGGACTGAGATGGTGTGAGATTGGATTTTTCCCAGTTTATGGTTATGCCTAACCTTTCTGCAGTGAGGAGAAAGTATGCCAGGGCTTCTTTCAGCAGATGTTTGGTGGGGGCGGAGATGAGCCAGTCGTCTAGGTATGGAAACACCTGGAATCCTTGTAGTCGCAAGTGAGCACTTTGTGAACACTCTGGGAGCTGTAGAGAGTCCGAAGGGCAGTACTCTGAACTGGTAGCGACTGGCTCCTGCACGGAAGCGCAGAAATCTTTTAGATGGCCTGTCCACTTTTATGTGGTAGTACGCATCTTGAAGATCTATCAAGCACATCCAATCGTCTTTTTCCAAAAGCGGGAGGATAGACTGTATTGTGACCATCCGAAATTTTTGTACTCTTACAAACTTGTTCAATACACTTAGATCCAAAATTGGTCTTCAGTCCCCGTTTTTCTTTGGCACCAAAAATAATCTCGAGTAGAATCCGGATCCTATCTGGTCTGGAGGGACTATTTGGATGACTCTTTCTTAGCAGCTTTGACATCTCTAATGCTGCTTCTTCCCTTTGACTGGGTGGAACGTCCAGTAAGTTTGTTGGGGGGGGGGCAGGACAAAGATCGAAGGGGATATGATAACCTCTGGTTATTATCCTTTGTACCTAAGAGTCGGTTGTGATGGTCAGCCAAGCAGAAGGGTACAAAGAGAAACGACCCCCAACCATCTCCAGAGGAAAGGAGTTGGGCCGCTCTTCAGAAACGCTGGTACGATTGGCCAGGAAGACAGTCCCTGGAACCCTGGCTACATGGAACCCCTCTGCCCTGAAAAGGGCATCTTCCCTGTGAGTTTCCCCCTCTGCCTCTAGAGGAGAACTTGGCCTGTGTGTCATGGAAAGGACCCTGAGACTTTTTGTACCATATCTTCCCACTCTACTGGTTTCTGGAGAAAACACGTACAGGGGAAGAATAACGGACAGCCATGACAGAAAGGGTCTTACCATCCTGTTCACATCTGGCCAGTGTGCTTTTAACCTTGGGTCCAAACAATGAAGAGGATTCGATGGGAGCGTTGAGAAAGGAAGCTTTGAAAGGTTCCATAAAATTACATAAGCGCATCCAGGCGTGTCATCTCAGAACAATGCCTGAACTCGCCTATCAGGCGCATGGAGGAGCTAGATATCGATTCAATGGTGGCCAGCTGAAAGGCCACTTTGTCACGGACCTCATTAGACATGGCACCAGCCAAAGTTTCAGAGAGCTCAGAAATTAAATCCCTTTGAAGCCTGGTAAAGTGTGCAATATAATTCAGGGACCTGATTGCAAAGGTCGCTGATGCAAAAATACGCTTCCCTATTCTGTACAGAGCCCAGGACTCTTTGTTGGGCAGATGGACAGTCTGACTTTCTTCTGCCAGGTCCTTCTTAGTTACGTCCGCCACCACCAGAGCATGTACAGGAAGACCTTTGGATCAATGGGGGGTCAGTAGCAGGAGGGAACAAAATTTTATCTGGCCTCCGGGGAATGGCCTCAACAGTGTCAGAAGCCTTCCACGCACACTGTACGATGAGCCAGACCAGTTCGTAGGCAGGTGGAATAACCCAGGAGGTAGGGGGCCGGGTGCGAAAGACCTGCAGGAACAGAGACTCTTCAGAGGTCGGGTTCGAGGGCTGCCAATCACCTCTCTGTTTAAGAACTTCGAGAATATCACCAAAGGATACCTCAGAGGGTGAGTGACGGGACCCTTCCCCATCATCAAAGTCTGTGTCTTCGGTAAGGGACTCCTCTGTGCATGAGCTTTTTCGATGAACGTCCTCAGAGGGAGAAGCTGGGGAAGACAACGCAAAAGGGGTTTCCTGTGGGAGTATATCCTGAGGCCCTTGCGCCCGGTGTCCACTAGGAGCGACTTGTGTACATTGCGGTCCAGAGGAGGGCAAGGAGATTGAAAGCACAGTATCGCCAGCCGACACCAAAGCCTTTTCCATTAGTTGGAAGGCCGGTCCACCTGAAGAGGGGTGAGTGTCCAGGACAGGGGTCACCCCTCCCCTAAGTGGCTCAGCCTAACGACTCAGAGTCCCTGGATGGCTGTGAAACACCAAATTACGTACGGCACAGCTGACATCCTGGGTCGTAGCAAAACTCTGCTGCCACGAAGGCAACTGCGGTTCCTTAGTGAGGTCCATAAAAGGAACCGTAGAGAGGGAAGACTGCAATATCAAAGGGCTTCAAAGGCAATGAAGGAGGAGAATAAGTAGGGGTCTTTGGCAAAGGGTGATCACCTCCCAAGGAAGGATAGGTCCTGGGGGGGGGCAGAATACCTCTGGCCAAAAGCACTTGATCCACAAGACGCTACACGTCGTGTTCAGAGAGGGTTCTAGTTGATTTCACGGACACGGCTGAGGGAGAGTCAGGTCTATCCAAAGATGGAGCAAGCTCGGTGCCCACCTCACTAGTCTGCACTGAAAAACAATGGGGCTGTAATGGATTGAACTACAGGTGTCTGCACCACGGAAATCATTGGTGCCGAAGTCATGGTCTGCACCGACAATAAGGTTGGTGCCAAAGTGGTTGTCGGCGCTGAGGCTGGAACCGAAAAAATCGTTGTCAATAACTGAATTGTCGGTGCTGAAAGGGTAGTTGGTGCCAGGTAAGTTGTCGGAGCCGATGTGGTAACAGTCTGCATCGACTGGATAGTCGGTGCCGGTGGAGAAGTCTGAAACGAGGAGCCCCTCGGTACCGATACGGTAAAGGACATGCTAATCTGTGCCGAACTCAGAGATGGCGCCGATGGCCTCTGTGCTGAAGGTCTAGGCACCAAAAGTGCTGGAGCCGAAAAATTCAGATCCGAAGTGAAAAGCTTAGCCTTCTTGGGTCTCGGTTGGTGGGAGTCCCCAGCAGGGGACAAAGGAAGAGACTTGGCCTTTGTATGTTCATCACTCTTTTTCTTATGGGATCTTGGAGGGGTTGAAGCCTCCGACCCAGAAATAGCCTCTGAAAAAGGAGATTTAATTACAATGTATTTTTTCTCTCAATCAACGTCCTGTTAGAGAAATTACAAATTCCACAGGGCGGGTCAACTGTTAACTGAGGCACACCCAAGCAATAGACCCACAGGGAATGCGCATCTGAAGTAGGTAATTTATGGCCACAATCTGAACATCTCTTAAATCCTAGACTATTTTTTTATCTGCCATGTTAGGAAAGAAGGAAAATCAGAAAAAATACCAGCAATGGTACAAGAAATACCTGAAGGTAAAAAGGAAAGGGGTTTACCAACGATGGTAAAAAAAGAAATTACCTCGCGGTAAACAGGAGGAAGGGGACTGAAAAGATTCAAGAAGGGATAGTCGCTAAATGCGACAAGGCAAGAGAAAACTATCTAGTAACTTCTCTTGGAGAAAAAGTTGTTTTAGATTAGTATGACAAAAAATAATGTACTTAGCTCAAGAGAAGTAGCTTGACACGACCGAATGGTGATGCGGCAAACGAAATCTGGGGTAACAGGGGGAGGGGAATTCTGGGTAAGAGTTTTAGCTTGAGAGTTTGTAGCCGATGGAAGCTTGGAAGATGGCTGGCACCGATACCCACACGTAAGGAATGAACGAGGATTAACAATATCAGATTATAAGTTTTCACAGAACTTGCTCATTGCAGTTCAACCCTGCAAATGACAAGAAACATAAACTGAAGTGTTCCATGTGTACATTTGTTTAGGCTTCTATTTCTGGTTCTGTACCTCAGCCTCCATCCATCCCTCTTCATTTCCTACATATTTGCCACACCTCTTTTTTTACTGCCATTATACCATCATGGACTAGCATCACTCTTCAATGGTTTCCAGGACAGAGACAAATAATTGTGTCAACATATGAAATGTGCTGCTCCTGTAGACACTCATTAGGTTGCTATATTCAATCCAGACCACACTCCTGTCACAGCAGTGCACTACCTGGATGCATTCTTGTGGCTACATCCAGGCTGGGAGCCGCACATGCTCAGATGTCAGGAAACGTAAAACAAAAATAACTATATACACAACAGTATATGCACAACAGTATATACAACTACACCTTGGCAGAACAAACAGAAAGAAAAGGTAGGCTGAAGGCAAGGAATGGCTACTGCAGCAGATTTTTTTGTCTAGCTAGTATCGGAGTTGCCTGTGGACATCAAAAGTATGAAGAATTCTTTCATCCTTGCTTTGGGGTTCTAGAATAATACAAAGACTCACTCATTAATAGACTCACTCAAGGCAAACTGTGAAATAACTTTAGGCATAAAATTTTTACGTGTGTGTGTGTGTGTGTGTGTGGGGGGGGATACAGGGATACACACACATACGCACGCATGCACACACACACATTTATAAGTTTACTGGGGTAGTGCACTGACTTCAATAAACAATCTGTAGGCACAGCCCGGGTGAAAAGTATATAATCAGAAATTAACATATTTACAGGTGTGTGTGTATATATGTGTATGTATATATATATATATATATATATATATATATATATACACACACATATATATATATATATATATATATATATATATATAAATATAAATATATATATATATATATATATATATATACATAGCTATATTGGACATAAAAAGTGCACACACCCCTGGTTAACATGCCAGGTTTTTGTGATATAAAAAAATGAAACCACAATAAATGATTTCAAAACTTTGCCCACCTTTAATGTGACCTATAACCTGTACAATTCAGTTGAAAAACAAACAAATCTGTTAGGAGAAAAAAATATAAAAAATAAAAAACGTAGAATAAGCTGGTTGCACAAGTGTGCACACCTTTAAACTAATACTTTGTTGAAGCACCTTTTGATTTAATTACAGCATTCAGTCTTTTTGGGTGCACACCTGCTATTAATTAAAGAAACTCTGATTAATCACAAATAAAAAGTTCAGTTGTCCTACTAAGATTTTCCTGAAATTTACTCAGTTGCCTGCTACAGCAACAGCCATGCTTCAAAAAGAGCTTACAAAGCATCAAAGGGATCTCATTGTTGAAAGGTATCAGCCAAGAGAAGGGTACACAGAAAATTCCACAGCATTAGATATACACATTTATAGTTTACTGGGGTAGTGCACTGACTTCAATAAACAACCTGTAGGCACAGCCCGGGTGGAAGACAGTGAAGACGGTCATCAAAAACTGTTGAAAATATGGGACAACAGTGACATTACAAAGAACTAGACATCCCTCCAAAACTGATAAGACCAGACGAAAACTGGTCAGGGAGGCTGCTAAGAGACCTAAACCAACACTGAAGGAGCTGCAGGAATTTCTGGCAAGTGCTAGTTGTGTACTACATGTGACAACAATCTTGTGTATTCTCCACATGTCTGGACTATGGGGTAGGGTTGCAAGACGGAAGCATTTTCTTGCACAGAAAAACATCCAGGTTTGGCTAAAATTTGCAAAACAATACATCAAGTCTCCCAAAAGCATGTGGGGAAATGTGTTATGGCCCGATGAGGCCAAGGTTGAACTTTCTGATCACAATTCCAAAAGGTATGTTTGGCGCATAACACTTTGCATCACCAAAACACGACCATCCCCACGGTGAAGCATGATGTTGGCAGTATCATGCTTTGGGGTTGCTTTTATTAAGCTGGAAATGTGGCTTTAATCAAGCTGGAGGGAATTATGAACAGTTCCAAATACCAGTCACTTTTGGCCCAAAACCTTCAGGCCTCTGCTAAAAAGCTGAAGAGGAATTTCACCTTTCAACATGACAATGACCCCAAGCATACATCCAAATCAACAAAAGAATGGCTTCACCAGAAGAAAATTCAAGTTTTGGAATGGCCCAGCCAGAACCCAGACCTAAATCAAATAGAAAATCTGTGGAGTGACCTGAAGAGGGTTGTGCACAAGAGATGCCCTCACAATCTGACAGATTTGGAGTGCTTTTGCAAGGAAGAGTGGGCAAACATTGCCAAGTCAAGATGTGCCATGCTGAAGGACTCCTACCCAAGAAGACTAAATGCTGTAATTAAATAGTACAGGCGTGTACACTTACCATAAATGTAGATGTTCGAGTGTATTCACTGTTGCAGTCATCACATTTGGGTTATCTGCCTGCAGGTAGCCCTCAGCCGGCCCGAATACCAGAGTCTCTGTATTTCTGCTTCGGATGCTGTAGCTTCTTCCATGACGTCAGGTCGTCAGGGGTACAAAACATGCAGCCGACGCCATTACATCAGTTTTTCTTGCCCCAGATGTCAGGGGCCCCCACAATAAGAAGCAATTATATGGAATGTAACCCACCCAGCAAAAAGCAAATACACATGATATGATATATGCCAAACAAGAAGGAAAGGTAGAGCCAAGAGAAGTTAGGGGGTTGGAGGGAGGGTAACCAAGAGTGCAACAGTGAATACACTCTAACATCTACATTTATGGTAATTGTACACAACTGTACTATATTCTTCATGTTTCACTGTTGCAGTCATCACATTTGGGTTGATTCCCAAAAGTACAGTTGTGTACACTTACCATAAATGTAGATGTTCCGAGTGTATTCACTGTTGCAGTCATTACATTTGGGTAATCTGCTGGCAGGTTGCCCTCAGGTCGGCCTGAATAATAAAGTCTTGGGTCCTACGTCGGTTGCTGTCCCTTCTTCCATGACGTCAGGTCATCAGGGGTATAAAACATGCAGCCGACACCATTTTCATCAGTTTTTCTTGCCCCAGATGTCAGGTTCCCTACCAAATGGGGAGCAAAATATATATTTATGCATGTAATTTAGAACACAAAAAATATACCTCCAAATAAAAAGCAAATACACCAAAAAGGCTTTTGAGCATAGTAAAGGAATGAAGAGGTATAATGAGAGAGAAATAGGGGGCTGGCGGGTAACCAGGACTGCAACAGTGAATACACTCGAACATCTACATTTATGGTAAGTGTACACAACTGTACTATGTTCTTCGTGTTTCACTGTTGCAGTCATTACATTTGGGTAGAATCCCAAAGCTATGGTTGGGAGGATGGAATTATACAGCATTAGGAGCAGCTATAAGGCCCTGCAGGAGAGCAGTGGCAAAGCCTGCTCTGGATTTAGAGAAGAGAGGTAAATGGTAATGCTTGGTGAACGTATGAACTGAGCTCCAAGTAGCAGCTTCTATAATGTCTCTGGTAGGAACCCCTTTGAGAAAGGCTGCAGAAGTAGATGCAGCCCTGGTGGAATGGGATCTGATCCCCGTGGGGGCAGGTTATCATGGTGCATGTAGCAGTAAAGTAAAGTTTTGTACCTACCATAAATGTAAGTGTTCAAGTGTATAACCTGCTGCAGTCATCACACTTGGGTTATCCTGTCGTCAGGCGGTCCCGCAGTCTGCCCGAATTCCAAAGTCTTGGTCCGGCATCGGTTGCTGTCACTTCTTCCCTGACGTCAGTGCGCCAGGGGTATATAAGAGGCATCCAACGCCATTTTCTTCAGTTTTTCTTGCCCCAGATGTCAGGTGCCCCCCAAAAGGTGGTCACTAGATAGTACCAATAATAAAAGTATAGCACAAACAAAACATTCCTCCAGCTATAAGCAAATACACCACAAAGGCTGTATCAGATTTTAAGGTATTGAAAGGTCTTAGTTAGGTCAGAGGGAATGGAGGGAGGGTAACCTGGATTGCAGCAGGGTATACACTCGAACATCTACATTTATGGTAAGTACAAAACTGTACTATGTTCATCATGTTACCCTGCTGCAGTCATCACACTTGGGTAGAATCCCAAAGCTAAGGATGGGAGGTGGAGTCAAACAGGGTGAGAGGAGGCTAGAAGGCCCTGCAAAACTGCAGTGGCGAAGCCAGCTCTAGTCAAGTGGTAAGTGATAGTGTTTGGTGAAGGTGTGTACTGAACTCCAAGTTGCAGCTTCCAGAATATCCTTGGTTAGCACCCCCCTGAGGAAGGCTGTAGATGTAGCTGCTGCCCTGGTAGAGTGGGGCCTTATGCTAGCAGGAACTGGTTTTCCATGGTGGGTGTAGCAAAAATGTATGCAATGTCCTATCCATTTGGAAATGGTCTGTTTTGAGATAGCCTTTCCTTGTGATGTTGTAGCATAGGATACAAAAAGCTGGTCAGATTTTCTGGTAACCTTAGTTTTATCCAAGTAGTAACGTAGCTGCCTGTGAATGTCCAAGGAATGCAAGAGTCTTTCTCCTTTGTTCTGTGGATTTGGAAAGAAGGTTGGTAAATGGATGGTTTGATTTAGAGCCACACTGGATACCACCTTAGGCATAAAGGAGAGGTTAGCTCGTAGAGAAACTCTGTCTTTATGAAAAATGAGGAAAGGCTCTACTACCATTAGTGCCTGAAGCTCTGAGGCTCTTCTGGCTGAAGTAATTGCTAGCAGCAGGTCAGTCTTCCATGATATAAACTAAGTCAGCTGAGAAAGCTGGTTCAAAAGGAGGTAGTGTAAGTTTTTCCAGAACAAAATTGAGGTCCCAAGTTGGTGCTGGTGCTCTCCTGGTGTTTTTGGCCTCTCTGAGAAACTGCCTTAGAAGTGGATGTGAAAATAAGGGAGGATCCGTGTTGTAGTGAGTTGAAATAGCTGAGGTGTGGATTTTAATAGATGAAAAAGAAAGCCCTTTGTGTAACATCTCAGTTAAATATTGTAAAATCTGAGGTATGTCCGGCTGAAGGGTATTTTGGCCTTTAGCTTGGTTCCAGGCGCAAAATCTTTTTCATTTGTCTGAGTAGGCTTTCCTGGTGCTGGGCCTCCTGGCTTCCAGAATAACATCCATAACAGCTTGTGAAAGAGGAGCTGGCTGGTTGCTTAGGTGATTTGCCATGCAGCCAAATTTAAGGTTTTGAGCTGGCTGTGTAGAATCTGACTGTCTTGCTGTGTGAGCAGATGAGTAATTTGTGGTAAAATCCATGGTGGGCCCTGGGCCATATTCCTTAATAGTAGGTACCAGTGCTGGCGTGGCCAGTCTAAGGCAATGAGTATCATTTGGGGTCTCTCCATCCTGACTTTCAGCAGCACCTTTGTGAGAAGGGGCAATGGAGGGAAGGTATATACTGTCAGCATTTTCCAACTGAATGAGAGTGCGTCCACTTTCCAAGCTTGATGGTGAAATGTCCTTGTACAAAATTTTGTTAGCTGATAGTTTTGGGGGCTGGCAAACAGGTCTATGTCTAGATGCCCCCATTTTTGAGTTATCATTGCAAATACTTGTGGATCCTGTTTCCACTCGTGGGGATCCATGATGTTTCTGCTTAGGTAGTCTGCCAATGTGTTCTTTTTTCCTGGCAGGAACTGAGCTTGTAATTGAACTTGGTAAGCCAGTGCTGTGTTCCACAAGATCATTGCTTGCCTGGATAGAGGGTAGGAGTGTGTACCCCTTTGTTTGTTTATGTACCACATTACTGTGGTGTTGTCTGTCCTTATTGTAAGCTGCCCTGGATGTAAGAGGTCCTTGAAGGCTGCCAGAGCATTCTGTACAGCTAGCATTTCTTTTTGATTGATGTGCAGATTCCTTTGATCTGCAGTCCATATGCCTTGAACGCACCGTCCTGCCATGTGTGTCCCCCAGGCATAGTCCGATGCATCTGTTGTCGTAGTTTGCCTGGCTGGGGGTAAGGTGAAAGGCTGACCCTTGTTGAGGTGACATGCCTGGGACCACCATAGTAACTCCTGTTGAAGGCAGGGAATGAGAGATATCATTGTTTCCAAGCTGTGGCTGTGTTGAGTCCATACATTTTTTAGGTACCATTGTAATTTCCACATATGCAGTTTTGCAAATGGTATTAGTAGTATGCAAGATGCCATGAAGCCCACGGCCAGCAGAATTTTTCTTGCAGGAAGTTGGGTCTTTTTTGCCATTGTTTTGAAGTATTGAGTTAGTTGTAGTTGTTTGTCTGGCGTCAGATAAGCCATCTGGGCCATTGTATTCAAGCTGGCACCCAGGAATGTCATTTTGTGAGGGCACTAGTTTTGATTTCTTTTCATTTACTGTGTACTCTAGGCAACTTAGAAGGTGTTTTACAAAAGCCAGATGTTGTAAGAGAATGTCCTTGCTTTCTGCTTGGATGAGGCAGTCGTCCAGGTATGGGTATATTTGAATTCCTCTTTGTCTGCAGTATGCAATTAGTGGTGCCAGGCATTTTGTGAAGACCCTGGGCGCAGTCGATAAGCCAAAGGGCAGTGCAGAGAATTGGTAATGGGTTGAACCTGCAATGAAACGGAGGTATCTTCTGCAATTTTGTCTGATAGGGACATGCAGGTATGCCTCCTTGAGGTCCAACGTTACTAGCCAAGCTTGCTTGCCCAACATGGGAAGAAGCTACTGTAGTGTTAGCATGTTGAATTTGGGTACTTGCAAGAAGGTGTTTAGAATTGAAAGGTCCAGAATGGGTCTCCAAGCATTGTCCTTTCTGGGGACTAGAAAGAGCCTTGAGTAAAATCCTTGGCCTAGCTCCTGTGTAGGTACCAGTTGAATGGCTCTCATGTCCATGAGAGCTGTAATTTGTTTTTGTGCCTCTGCCCATTGATTTTGTGGCAGGTTTGGCATTCCTTTAATCCTTGGCAAGGTGTGGAAATGGAATCTGTATCCTTGTGAGATAATGTCTAGGACCTATTTGTCCTTTGTGACGATGTGCCAGTTGTCTGCAAAAAATGCTAATTTTCCTCCCAGGGGAGCTGCCAAGAGAGTTTTGCTTGGCAGTTTGAGGTGTAAGTCATTGTGTTTGCCTTCTAGTAGTTTGGGACCTGTCTTCTCCTCCCTTCTGTGTTGCAGTGCCCCATTGTCGAGGTTTGTAAGGGATTTGTGCTTGTCCTCTGCCCCTTGGGCGCCTGTATTTACCCGTCTGTGGTCTGTCAGAAGCTGGAAAGGCCATCCAAAAAGAGAGACCAGCACTCAATGGCAGCAGGATAAAATTACATTTATTAAGGTTGTCAAAACAACCTACTATTAATGCACATATGTGCATTAATAGTAGGTTGTTTTGACAACCTTAATAAATGTAATTTTATCCTGCTGCCTTTGAGTGCTGGTCTCTCTTTTTGGATGGTTTACTCTTGGGTTGGACCGCGCACCAACAGTCCTACGTGTGTGCCTTGAGGTGTTGGATTGTTGCTTTCACGCTGGGGACGCCTGGCAGCAGGAGTGCATCTGTGCATTAATAGTAGGTTGTTTTGACAACCTTAATAAATGTAATTTTATCCTGCTGCCTTTGAGTGCTGGTCTCTCTGTTTGGATGGTTTACTCTTGGGTTGGACCGTGCACCAACAGTCCTACGTGCGTGCCTTGAGGTGTCAGAAGCTGGAAAGGACCATTTTTTTGTTGGCCAATTTCTGCTGAAGCGTGGAGGCTGTACCTGTAAGAAATCTTTGACCGTCTGCATAGATTTTGCCTTATCCTCCATTTTCTTTAAAATCTCTTCTGCTTTAACCCCCAAATAAGACATCCTGCTGTAAGGGTGCATCTAGTAACTTTGCTTTAACATGATCAGGCAGAGTTTGTTCCTTTAACCAAGCATGCCTACATATAACAGACCCAGTAACAGCTGCTCTACAGGAAGCTTCCAAGGAATCAAATCCACATTGTAAAGTATGTTTGCCCACCTGTTCATCTGCATGCAACAGATCCTGCATTTCCTTGAATTCAGACTGTTGAGGGTGCATGCTCATCTTTTGTTTTATATGAGACATTAGGAATTACTGGTATTTAAGTATGTGAAATTGACAATTTAGTGCTCTCATAGCTAGAGTAGCTGAGGTAAATCTTCTTCCCCCACCTATCTAGTGCTCTGGAGTCCCTTTCAGAATGTACAGGATTTTTAGCCATAGAAGCCTTAGCCCCTTTGGGACACTGGGAGATTGTCTCTGGATCAGCAGCAGGACTTTTGTAAAGGAATTTGTGTGAATCAGGCACTCTATAGTATCTATCTGGTTTGGCTGGAGCAGGAGGCAGAGAATCTGGATTTAGACTAGATTCTAAGTAAACATCATCCACAATGTCTAAAACTGGGGGGATAGCAAGTGGTCTGTGCTGGGGGAGTAAAAGAAACTCTTGGAGCCTTTTCTTTAAGTCGGAGTAGTCCTGATCTTCCCAGTGGAAATGTTCCCTCATGGTATGTAAGGTTTCCCCAAAGGAATAGTCTTCAGGGGGAGAAGCTGAGGGAATGGAATCTTCATAAGGGGGAAAGGAGTAATCCTGTTCCTCAGAGGAGCCTGAGGAAATAGACACTTGATCAGAGGCGGCATAATCCTCCTCTTGTCTAGGCCTTTTGTCCGGGGGGGGGGGGGGACCTCTGATTAAAGAAATCAAATCTTCAGCCATTTTAAGCATCTGTTTCTTAGGCATGGGACCTTGAACTGGAGACTGAAGTGCAGTCTTTTTTTGGTTTTAGTGGAGTCTTAAGCTTAGCATAAGATTTTATGGTGAGAGTAGTCAGTCTGAAGACACCTTCTGAAACCGAAGGTGTTTCTACAGCACCAGCTTCTCCTTCTGCAATGTCGTCGGTAGAGCCTAAAGAAAATGGCTGCGTCAGCCTAGAACTCTCTGCTAGAGAATCCGAAGCGGTCTGGGCTTCCAATTCTGCGGTAGCCAGGGGCTGCTTAGGCGCCTCACTGAAAACCGGAGAACCGGCGACCGTCCCAGCCGAGGCCTCGGAGTCTGGCTTGGATCTAGGCTGCATGTCTATCTTTGCGTTTTTTATGCACGCCGGTAGTCAGTTGCTCTGACGGCATAGTGTAATTAAATTTCCTACCGAAGTAGTGTCATGCAAAATCAAAGCGTCGCTTTATAGTTCGCTTATTGAACCTAGCACAAAACCGACAACCAGTGACATTGTGGTCTGGGCCTAGGCAAGGTATACAATAAGAATGAAAGTCCTTATGAAGTATTTGCTTCCCACAAGAAATGCAATTGTTAACTTTTTCTGACATCGGACTGAGGCAAGAAAAGGTTCCCCAACGGAGTACTTAGCTTTGAAGACTTCGGACCGAAACTCAATTTGAAAATCTCAGCTGTCGGCCGACCGGCACTTGTGAACTGCTTCTACTTCGGGCACCGCGCGGCAAGAAAGACTGGAGAAAATGGCATTGAATGCCTCTTATATACCCCTGGCTCACTGACGTCAGGGAAGAAGCGACAGCAACCGACACCGGACCAAGACTTTGGAATTCGGGCCGACTGCGGGACTGCCTGACGACAGGATAACCCAAGTGTGATGACTGCAGCAGGTTAACATGATGAACATCGAATACAATGGCTTATCCATTTTGAAATAGTCTGCTTTGAAATAGACCCATGCAGCAAATGCCACCAGTAATTGCTCAGATTTTCTTAGAAATTTTGTCCTGTTTAAGTAAAATCTTAGTTGTCTGTGTACATCCAATGAATGCAGAATCCGCTCCCCCTTGTTCTATGGATTTTGGAAAAAAGTTGACAGATGAATGGTCTGATTAAGAGTCACACTAGATACCACTTTAGGCATAAAGGATGGATTGGTCCTGAGAGCCACCCTGTCCGGGTAAAAGATAATGAAAGGCTCCAATGCCATGAGAACCTGTAGTTCTGAAATCCATCTAGCTGAAGTGACTGCTAAAATAAAGGCCGTCTTCCAAGAGAGAAATTTTATGCCTGCAGTAGCAGCTGGTTCAAAAGGAGGTAGAGAGAGTTTTTCCAGCACAAAATTGAGGTCCCATGCAGGAGATGCTGATCTCCTGGGAGTTCTCAAATTTTTGGCCCCTCTGAGGTAATGCTTTAGCAGAGGATGAAAAAAGAGAGGAGGCTCTGTGTTGTAATGAGCCAAAATGGCAGAGGCATGGATTTTTATAGAAGAAAAATATAGGCCCTTGTGAAGCATCTCAGTTAAATATTGCAGAATCTGGGGAATATTGGGCATTGCCATGTTTATTCCTTGTGATTGGTTCCAGGCACAGAATCTTTTCCATTTATCAGCATACGATTTTCTAGTACTAGGCCTTCTAGCCTCCAAAATGACATCCATTACAGGTTTACTGAGAGATGTAACTGGTGAAATTAGTTGATTAGCCATGCTGCAAGATTCAGAGTTTGGAGCGGAGTGTGCAGAATTTGATAGTTCTGCTGAGACAGTATATAAGGTATCTGAGGCAGGTACCACGGAGGAAGGTGTGACATAGGTTCATAGGTTCATACTAGGCTATCTGCCCAAGGGCATTTATAAGCCTAGCCCATAGTTATGTGGCTTTCGCCACCCCTTTAGTTTGAATAAAAACTATGCCTATCATTTTTCTGTGCCTCTGTCAAGCAGTGACACTGAAGTAATCCCTGGGGTATATCTGCGATCTCCCATCCATTGGTCAAGACTCCTCTTGAACAAGGCCAGCGAGGTGCTCTGCCTCACATGTACCGGGATTTTGTTCCACAGCATAGGGAGTCTCTGGGTGATGAATCTGTCCCTCCAGCACGTTCTATTTATAACCGTGTCAAGGTTTAAGTCTCCCGCCCTTGTGGTTCTGAGGGTTCTAGATTTTTTGAGGTGAAGCATATTCATCAAATCTGGGTTTGACATGGCCTTATATGTCAGGCACAGGTCACCTCTGAGCAAGCGGTATGAGACTGAATAAAGCTGGAGTTCTTCCAGTCGGGCAGCATAAGACATATTTTTGAGACCCTTTATCCTTTTGGTGAGGAACTTTTGGGGCCTTTCAAGCTGCATTAGGTGTCTGGTCAGATACATTCCGAACGGGGCATTGTACTCAATCATAGGTCTAATGAGTGATGAGCACAGGGCGATGACCTCCCTTGATCTAGATGTGAATCCCTTCATGATCAGGTGGGCGATATAGAAGGTTTTCCTAACTACTTTAGCAACATGAGTGTCAAGCGAAGACTACTGTCAACTTGGGTCCCCAGATCCCTGATGACTTTTTCTGTGCTCAGTGGATTGTCACCTATATGGTAGCTAGGGGTAACCTTGTTTTCGAAGGGTATGACTATGCATTTTTTGGCGTTTAACTTCAGGCCATGGCTCTGGCACCAGTTATCCGTTTCTGTGAGGCCCTTCTGGAGGATATCTGTGTCAGATGTGTTTTCGACTATGGCCAGTTTGCAGTCATCTGCAAACTTTGTCAGCCATAACCCTCCTGTGTTTGCTTGTACTTCAGAAAAGTAGATGCGAACAAGAGTGGACCCAGGACTGAGCCCTGTGGGACACCACTTGTGACAGGCTTTGAGTCTGACATGGCTCCAGCAACTCTGACCCTGTGGGTTCTGTCGCTTAGCCAGTTTGCAACCCATCTTGTGATGTATGGGTTTACATTCAAGCTGATGAGTTTTTCGATGATACCTGAGTGGGGTATTGTGTGAAGGCCTTTGCCAGGTCGAGGTAGGCTGTATGGACTGCCTTTCCTCATCAATGGCCTTGGTGACTGTCTCAAAAAGTCAACCAAGTTTAAGAGGCAGGATCTGCCTTTGACAAAGCCAAACTGGGTTGGATCCAAAGTCTGCAAGTTCCCTATGTCTTTATTTATGAGTTCCATTATGATCCTCTCCATGGCTTTGCAGATAAGGCTTGTCAAGCTAATGGGGCGGTAATTTCCAGGGTCTGTGGAGGCACCGCCCTTATGAAGTGGGACCACAGTCGCTGCGCCACTCCTTGGAGTGCGTATCCTGAGGTGAGGCTAAGATTAAACAGCTGTCCTAACTGTGGGTTTAATTCCTCGTTGAGTTCATGAAGCACACAGCCGAGGACACCATCCGGTCCCATGGATGCTGTGTTTTTTGCCTTAGTGAGGGCAGTTCTCACCTGGGCGTTGGAGATGTTTGGGGGCTACAATCCTCTGGAATAGATATCTCTCCTTTTGGGGAGGGAGAAGTTTACACTGAACCTGTCAGCCAGTATGTTAGCAATGTGTGTAGGTTCAGTAATTTTCACATCATTTTGAACTAATTCTGAGCATATCTGGGAGTTTCCTCCTAGGTTTCTAACATAGCTAAAGAAGGCCTTATGACTGTCTTTAGAGTCCTTGGCGATTTTCTCTCAAAATTTGCCTTTGATGATTTTATGAGAGCTCTTAGTTTTTACTTATAATGATCAAAGGTGTCTTACCTTTCAAGGATTTTGCTCTATCTTGTAGTAGCTTCCTCCTTTTGTTGTAGAGCTTGTTTATGGCTGGGGTCCACCAGACTGGACGCTTGCCTTTGGTACAGAGAGTCTTAGTTTTGTTTGGGATTGCCTGATCCATGCAGTCCTGTAGGTGCTGGTAGAAGGCATTTGTAAGTGATTCAGCGGTTTGAGTAATGTTTACCACTGGCTCAGGGGCCTTAAAGGAGACCACACTAGTTTTTAGAAGTGTGAAATCGGCTTTTGAGAAGTTTTTCACTGTGGTCTTTTTGTTTCAGGTGGGGCGGATGAGGACCTCCAGCGAGATTAGTTTATGATCTGATCTCACCAGTGAGGGTATACTTCCGGTGTTGAACATTTTGATCCCATGTTCGTGATGATGAGATCAAGTATGTTTTCACCTCTTGTGGGGATGGTGACTAGTTGTTCCATGGCATTTGAGTTTATGAACTCCAGGAATCTTTGGGTTAGAGTGTTAGGGCTTGAGTAGTGTTCCCAGTCTATATTAGGGTAGTTGAAGTCACCTAGTATGATGGTGTTTGGAGATACATTTATCCCTCCAATGTTTTCAGGAAGGCCATGTGAGGTTCCTGAGTTTGAGAGGGTGGCCTGTAACATGCTACAAATTGCAGAGCAGTCTTGCCTATGGTTAATTGCACCTGGATGGTCTCCGATGCATCGTGCGTTGCCACCAACCTTGAGGTGTGGGTGTCCTTTATGAATATGGACACCCCTCCTTTCTTGGTGTTGTCCGGATTTTGGGGCGGAGCATGATATGAGGTGAAACCTGTTAGTGCTGGGGTGCTCTCAGGAGCCTTGAACCAGGTTTCTGTCACAGCACAGACATCGATGTTCTCCATATTGAGAAGGGCCTCGAGTCGTGCATCTTGAGATTGAGACTTCTGGCATTGAGCAGCATTACCCTTAGTTTTTTCCTTTTGGTGTTCTAGGGTGGTAGGTTTAGAATTTGAGCCTTGCCTAAAAAGGCACTATGGGGTGGCAAGAGCCTTTGCCAATATCCGGAAGCCCAGGGTGACAGGTGCAAGCCGTCCCTTGCGAAGCAGCGTGGCTTGTCCAGCATGTCATCCCAGGCAGACAGACATTGGATCCCCTTTGAATGACACCAGAATTTAAGCCAATTATTAAAGCTGATCATCTTATCACTGTATTGTGGCATCATTCTAGGTGAAGGTAGGATACTGCTCAAGGTCAGGGTCATACCTGCCTGGGCTACATAATCAGAGAGCTCCTCATCCCTTTTCATGTAGTCCAGGAGGAGTGCGTCTCAGGTCGTTGACACCAGCGTGGACAATGACTGAGTCGTACTTGTACCTGCTGTTGAGAGACCTGAGTGCTTGCGTTATGTGGCGGATTCTAGTGCCCGACAGGCAGCTTACTGTGACCTTCTCCTTACTCAGTCTGGTGAGCGGGACGTCAGTGTGTCTGACTATGGAATCACCAATGACAAGTGTGTCTGGCATTTTGTTTGGCCTTAAGGGCTGTGACTGTTTGACACTCTGACTGTGTGGTCTATGTGTTGCATGTGTTGGGTCGTGAGGTGGTAGTTGTTTGGGTGTCTGCTTTGGTGGCCTCTGCTGTTTTGGTAAATTTTTGATCAGAGCCTCCGAGTATGTCTTTGTGTGAGTATGTGTATGATTTGAAGTTGTGATGGTACCATGTGTGACTGGGTATGTATTGTGTGTGGTTGCCTTCTCCTCCTGTCTGGTCTTGCCAGTCCTATGTTGAGAGAGCTCAGCCTCCAGTTTGGCCGTATAGTTGCATCTCTCGCATGTATTTGTGTTTTGTGGGAGAAGGAGAGGATTGTCTGTGTACATGAGGCAATTGCAACATTGCCTCAATATTCCCAGGTTTACCAGTTGAGCTGGACAGGACACTAGCAATTGATCCCTCGACATACTAGAAGTAGTATGGTGGGCAGAGGTCTTGTCACCAAAACAAGGGACTGTCATTCATTCCACCCCCTGCCACCCAAACCCTGACTACAGACGCATTTTCGTGTCAACATGCTAAAGATTTGTGGATCCAGTTTCCATTCCTGTGGGTCCATAAGACTTCTGCTTAGTTCGTCTGCCAGAGTATTTTGCTTTCCTGGCAGGAATTGAGCTTGTAGATGTATTTGGTAATTCTATTGGTAATTCTATTTGGTATATCCTATTGCGTAGGAGCGGGTACCAGTGTTGGCGAGACCAGTCTGGAGCAATCAGAATAATTTTCTGTTTTTCTTGTCTGACTTTTAGTAAAACCTTGGAGAGCAGAGGCAGAGGGGGAAAGGCACAGACGGATAGGTTTTTCCAGCTGAAGGAGAGAGCATCCACTTTCCAAGCTTTTTTTGTGATGGATTCTTGTGCAGAATTTGTCCAACTGATAGTTTTGGGGAGAGGCAAAAATACCTATGCCTGGGCTCCCCCATTTTCGTGTCAACATGCTAAAGATTTGTGGATCCAGTTTCCATTCCTGTGGGTCCATAAGACTTCTGCTTAGTTCGTCTGCCAGAGTATTTTGCTTTCCTGGCAGGAATTGAGCTTGTAGATGTATTTGGTAATTCAAGGCTGTGTTCCACAAAGCCATGGCTAGTCTGCAAAGGGGGTAGGAATGGGTACCCCCCTGCTTGTTAATGTACCACATAACTGTGGTGTTGTCCATCTTTATCAGTAGTTGTCCTGGATGAAGAAAGTCCTTGAAGGCTGTCAGAGCATTCTGTACAGCTAGCATTTCTTTCTGGTTGATATGTAGGTGCATTTGATTTTGGCTTCATTCGCCCTGAAAGCATCTCCCTGCCAGATGGGCCCCCCAAGCATAATCTGATGCGTCTGTAGTCAGGGTTTGGGTGGCAGGGGGTGGAATGAATGACAGTCCCTTGTTTTGGTGACAAGACCTCTGCCCACCATAGGAACTCCTGCTGCAGGCAAGGAATGATAGGAATCATTGTTTCCAGGCTGTGACAATGCTGACTCCATAAACTTTTTAGGTACCATTGAAGTTTCCTCATGCAGTCTTGCATATGGAATTAGAATGCAGGAAGCCATGAACCCCAAGGCCTGCAGACTTTGTCTTGCAGACAGCTGGGTTCTTGTGGCCACTTGTTTGAAGCAAGTCATCAATTGAATTTGTTTTTCTAGCGTGAGTTAAGTCATCTGGGCAGTTGTATTCAAGCTTGCACCCAGGAATGTAATGATTTGAGAGGGTACCAGTTGTGATTTCTTTTCATTTATGGTGTACCCTAGACAAGTTAGAAGCCTTTTTACAAACACCAGATGCTGCAAAATTGTGCCCTTGTTTTCTGCCTGAATTAGACAATCGCCCAGATAAAGATAAATTTGAATATTTTTCTGCAAAATGCAATTACTGGTGCCAGGCACTTTGTGAAGACCCTGGGCACAGTAGATAAGCCAAAGGGCAGTGCAGAGAACTGGTAATGCAAATAGCCTGCTTTGAAGTGGAAGTATCTTCTGCAAGATTCCCTGATTGGAATATGCAGGTAAGCCTCTTTTAAGTCTAGAGTTACCAACCAGGCATCCTTGCCTAGCATAGGCAGTAACTGTTGTAGAGTCAGCATCTTGAATTTTGGAATGTTGTGGAATGTATTTAGAATGGATAAGTCCAGAATTGGACGCCATGATTTGTCTTTTCTGGGTACCAGGAAAAGTCTTGAATAAAAACCTTGTCCCTTTTCTTTTTCTGGTACTGGCTGAATAGCCCCCATATTCATGAGGGACATAACTTGTTTCTGGGCCTCTGCCCATTGATTTGGAGGCAGATTTGGCCATCCGTTTGGGATTGGCAACGTGTGGAAATGAAATCTGTATCCCTGGGATACTATATTTAAAACACACTTGTCCTGGGTAATTGGATGCCAATTTCATGCATGAAGTGCCAGTTTTCCCCCCAAAGGGGCTGCCAAAAGATAAGTGCTTGGTGATGGCAGAGGGAAGTCATTGAGACTATTTACCGAAGGGAGGTGCCTTGCTACTTCCAGATTTGGAGGTGGAGGCTCCCCATTGTTTTGTTCTGTAAGTTCCTTGTGACTGACACCTGGAGCCTTTGGAGTGTCTGGGTTTGACCTGAGCGGCTCTGGTGGGTACTGGAAAGGACAAATTCTTAGTAGGCCAGTGCCTACTGAACCTTGGCGGCTGCACTTGTAGGACATCTTTTACAGTTTGCATAGATTTAGCTTTGTCTTCCATCTTTTTCAAAACTTCTTCTGCCTTATTACCAAATAGACTGTCCTATTGTAAAGGAGCATTCAACAATTTTGCTTTAACATGATCAGGTAGATTTTGCTCCTTGAGCCAAGCATGCCTTCTCATCACAGATCCAGTTACAGCGGTCCTGCAAGAGGCCTCGAAGGAATCAAAACCACACTGCAAAGTATGCTTTCCAACTTGTTCAGCTGAATGCAATAAATCCTGTAACTCTATTTTCCACATAGTCAGAAATCAACATAATTTTCTGTTTAAGTAACCCATGACATGCTGTTGATATTTAAGCATATGAAATCGACAGTTTAAAGCCCTGAATGCTAAGGGTGCAGACGTGTAAACCTTCTTACCCCATCTAACCAGCGCCCTGGAGTCTTTATCAGAAGGGGTAGGATTTTTAGCAGTAGAAGCCTTAACACCCTTGGGACCCTGAGAAATGGTTTCAGGGTCAGCAGTAGGGTTTTTAAAAAGGAATTTGTGGGAGTCAGGAACCCTGTAATATCTGTCTGGCTTACTAGGAGCCGGAGGCAGGGAATCAGGAGCCATACTGGATTCTGAAAAAACATCATCAACAATGTCTAGAACAGGAGGTATAGCCTAAGGCCTATGCTGAAGAAGAAGAAGGAAATCCCTAAGCCTCTTTTTAGATTCTGAAAAATCCTGACTCTCCCAGTGAAAATGTTCCCTTAAGGTATGCAAAGTTTCTCCAAAAGAAAAATCCTCAGGAGGAGAAGCAGAAGGGATGGATTCTTCCGCATCAGAGTCCTCATAAGGTGGAATAGATAATTCCTGATCAGAAGAGGAATCAGAAGAAATGGAAACATGATCTGATGATTCATAATCAGTGCCTTGCCTAGGCCTCTTAGCAGGATGGGGATGGGAACCCCTGATCAAGTTAATTAAATTAGGAGAAGCTTTGTCGTCGGTTTTGGACCTTGACGGTCTGTGTCTGTCTTTTTCTTTGTGCTTTTTGTGTATTCCAGAAGTCGGATTGCTGACCGACGACATTTCTGGATAGTTAAATCTTGAGCCAAAATATTCCGACGCTTAATAGTGCGTTGATTAAATTTAGCACAAAACCGACAGCAAGGCACGTTGTGGTCAGTGTCTAGGCAAGGAGGACAGTACAAATGAAAATCCTTATGAGGTATTTGCTTCCCACAAGTAATACAATTATTAACTTTTACTGACATCGGTAAGGAGCAAGAAAGTTTCCCCAATGGGGTACTTAGCTTTAGGTTGAAGACATCGGTTCTGAAACGCGAAAACGAACATTTCAGGAGTCGGCCGACCAGCACTTGTGAACTGCTTCTGCTTCGGGCACCGCGCGGCAAGAAAGACTGATGACTGGCGTCGGCTGCATGTTTTATACCCCTGACGACCTGACATCATGGAAGAAGGGACAGCAATCGGCGCAGGACCCAAGACTTTGTTATTCAGGCCGACTGAGGGCAACCTGCCAGTGGATTACCTAAATGTAATGACTACAACAGTGAAACACTAAGAACATGGGTGGAGGCAGTTAAAGAGCATTAGGGCTAGCAATCAGGCCTTGTAAGACACCTGTGGCAAATCCAGCTCTGTATTTAGAAAAGACAAGCAAGGTGGTAGTGCTTGGTGAAATTATGTACAGAGCTCCAGGTAGCATCTTCCAGAATGTCCCTGGGTAGGGACTCCTCTGAAAAATGCCATAGAGGTAGATGTAACCCTGGTGGAATGTGATCTAATCCCCTGTAGGGTAGGTTTCTCATGGTGCTGGTAGCAGAAATGGATGCAATGGGCTATCCATTTGGAAATGGTTTGCTTTGAAATGGCCTTCCCCTCGGCACCTGCAGCAAAGCTAACTAGCAGCTGGTCAGATTTTCTGAGAGGCTTAGTTCTGTCCAAATAGAATCTCAGCAGTCTGTGCACGTCCAGAGAATGCAGAATCCTTTCCCCTTATTTTGTGGATTAGGGAAAAAAAGTAGACTCATGAATGGACTGGTTTAGAGCCACACTAGACACCACCTTGGAAATAAAGGATGGATTAGCCCTGAGGGAAACCCGGTCCGCATGGAAGATAATGAAGGGTTCCACTGCTATGAGGGCCTACAGTTCAGACACTCTTCTTGCTGAACTGATGGCTAGAAGTAAGGCTGTTTTCCAAGAAAGGAATTTCAACTCTGCTGTAGCAGCTGGTTCAAAGGGGGGAAGAGTGAATATTTCCAATACAAAGTTAAGGTCCCAGGCTGGAGTGGGAGCTCTCTTTGGGGGAGGGGGGGCCTTAAATTCTTGGCCCCTGTAAGGAATTGCTTCAACAGGGGATGAGGAAGAGGGGTGGCTCAGTTTTATAATGTGATGAAATAGCAAAGGCATGAATCTTAACTGAAGAGAAAGATAGGCCCTTGTGGAGTATTTCTGTTACATAATATAGAATATGAGGTAAGATGGGCACTGTTGTGCCCATCCCCTGAGCCTGGCTCCAGGAACAGTATCTTTTCCCACTTTTCTGAATAGGGTTTTCTATTACTAGGCCTCCTTGCCTCGTGAGTTCAGGGAATTAGCCAGGCTGCAAGGTTCATGGTCTGAAGATGATGGTGCAGAATCTGGTACGCCTGCTGGGACAGCAGGGAAGTGGACTGAGGCAGGTGCCATGGTTGCAGGACTGTTAGACTGCGCAAAAGGGGGTACCAATGCTGACGTGGCCAGTAATGGGGCGATCAGTATTGTCCTTGACTTGTCCTGTTTGATCTTTAGTAGAACCTTCGAGAGGAGAGGCAGAGGGAGAAAGGCATAAACCGAGAGGCTTTCCCAGGTAAAGGACAGGGCATCCACTCTCCAAACTTGACTGTGGGGAGTTCTGGTGCAGAATTTGTTCAAAGGGTACTTCTGTGGGGAGGCAAACAAGTCTACCTCTGGAGTCCCCCATTTGTTCCTCAAGAGCTTGAATATTTTGGATTCCAGTTTCCATTCATGTGGGACCATGAGATTTCTGCTTAGGTCGTCTGCCAATGAATTTAGTTTGCCTGGCAGGAATTGAGACGCAGGTTCTCTTGGTAGATCAAGGCGGTGTTCCACAGAGCCATGGCTAATTTGCAGAGTGGTTAGGAATGGGTTCCCCCCTGCTTGTTTATGTACCACATAACTGTAGTGTTGTCTGTCTTTACCAACAGTTGTCCTGGAATAATAAGGTTTTTGAAGGCTATCAGAGCGTTCTGTACAGCTGACATTTCTTTATGATTGATATGCAGATGCATCTGTTTTGGGTTCCATTTGTCCTGAATGCACTACCCTGTCATGTGAGCCCCCCATGCATAGTCTGATGAGTCTGTTTGGTTTTGGGCAGCAGGGGGTAGAGTGAAAGGGAGTCCCTAGTGGTGTTAGCAGGCCTCGGCCCACCAATGGAACTCTGCCTTTAGACAAGGGATGATAGGGATCATTGTTTCCAGGTCCTGAGAATGTTGACACCATAGACTTTTTTAGATACCACTGAAGTTTCCTCATATGCAGTCTTGCACATAGAATTAACAGAATGCAAGAGGCCATGAAGCCCAGGGCTTGCAGGATTTTCCTTGCAGACAGCTGGGTTTTTGTGGCCAGTAGGTTGTCAAATAAACTTGTTTTCTGGAGTGAGGAATGCCATCTGGGAAGTTGTGTTCAAGCTTGCTCCCAGGAATACAATCTGCTGACAGGGTACTAGGTGTGATTTCTTCCAGTTCACAGTGTACCCCAGTGAAGTTAGAAGTGTCTTTACAAATGAAAGGTGTTGCAATAGCAAGTCCTGACTTTCTGCCTGAATCAGGCAATCGTCCAAGTTTGGCTAAATCTGAATATTTCTCTACCTGCAAAATGCAATGGCTGGAGCTAGGCACTTTGTGAATACCCTGGGTGCAGTAGATAAGCCAAAGGTTAGTTCTGAGAACTGATAGTGCATGTTGCCTGCCCTGAAATGTAGGTATTGTCTGCAGGACTCCCTTACTGGGATGTGCAGGTAAGCTTCTTTTAAGTCTAGGCTTGCCAGCCAGGCATCCTTGGCTAGCATAGGAAGAAGCTGTTGAACAGTAAGCATTTTTAATTTTGGAACCACCAGAAAGGTGTTGAGAATAGACAGGTCCAGGATAGGACGGGCAGGAGCTTTCTTTTCTGGGAACCAGGAACAGTCTTGAATAAAAACCTTGTCCCTTTTGTTCTGCTGGGACAGGTTGAACAGCCATGATACTGAGGAGAAAGATCACTTGTTTGGGGCCTCTGCCCACTGATGTGGGGGTAGGTCTGGCCATTCCCTTGGGGTTGGGAGTGAGTGGAAGTGGAATCTTTATTCTAGAGAAATAATGTTTAAAACCCATTTGTCCTGTGTAATAAGTTCCCAGTTTATGCGCGCAGAGCGAGCTTCCCTCCTAAGGGAGCGAGTACATAAGCAGGGCTTGGAAGAGTTAAGGAAAAGTAATTTTGCCATTTTTCCATAGGGGTGGTGGCTTACTACTCCCTGCTTTGGAAGTGGGAGCCCCCGACTGCTTAGATCTGTGCATAGCCTGAGACTGAAGTCTTGGTGGTCTGCTGCTCCTGGGTATGGACAGAGAAGGCCTGGAAGGGACTGGAAAGGACCAGTTCTTTGAAGGCCAATGTTTACTGACTCTAGGAGGCTGTATTTGTAAGAAATTGTTAACAGTGTGCACAGATTAACCTTTTTCCTCCATCCTTTGGAGGACAACTTCTGCTTTACTGTCAAAAAGGCGATCTTGGTTTAAAGGGTGCATCCAGTAATTTAGCTTTAACATGATATGGCAAGTTTTGTTCAAGCCAAGCATGCCTTCTAAGTATAGACCCAGTGACAGCAGCCCTGCAAGATGCCTCTAAAGCATCAAAACCACATTGCAGAGTATGTTTACAAACTTGTTCAGCAGAATGCATTAAATCTTGCAAACCTTTGTGTTGAGCACAGTCAGGAATCAACATAATTTTCTATTTAAGTAGGCCCATAATATGCTGCTGATGCTGTAACATATGAAATTGGCAATTTAAAGCCCTAATGGCCAAAGTAGCTGAAGTGTGTACCTTCTTAACCCCATCTGTCTAAAACTCTAGAGTCCCTATCCCCTATCCGAAGGGGTAGGATTTTTGGCAGTAGTAGACTTAACGTCTTTTGGTCCTTGGGAAATGGTCTTTGGATCTGCAGTAGGATTCTTGAAGAGGAATTTGAGAGAGTCATGTACTCTCTAGTACCTGTCAAGATTCCTGGGAGCTGGAGGCAAAGTGTCTGGGGTAAGGCTGGATTCCAGGAAAACATCATCTACAATCTCCAGAACAGGAGTGATAGCTAGAGGCCTGTGTTGAGGCAGAAGTAAAAAGTTTCTTTTTGGACTCAGAATAGTCCTTCCTGGCTTTCCCAGTGGAAATGCTCCCTAAGGATGTGCAAGGTTTCACAGAAAGAAAAATCTTCTGCAGAGGAAGCAGAGGGAACAGAATCCTCTGCGTAAGAATCCTCATAAGTAGATGGGGGTAAATCATGGTAGTCAGAAGGAACAGAGATATCAGATTCCTGATGAGAAGAATCAGAAGGAAAATCAGTTCTAGGTCTCTTAAGACAGGGAAGGCTGGCTCTACCTAATTAATGTAATAAAGTCTTCCACCATTTGAATCATTTGTTTTTGAGGCATGTGGGCCTGAAAATGCAATTTGGTCGTCGGTTTTCTAAGCGGAGTGCGAGCTTTAGGCCTCAGGAATTCAGTATTCTTAGCTTGAAACGAAGACGCCGGTTTAAACTGGAAATCGGTAGGCCTGAATACACCCTCAGAAGCCGGTGCACCAGTGGCTGTGGACCCATCCAAGGTAGAGACATCTGCAGGTTCCATAGCTGAATATGCCTTTCATGGCATGCCAGATTCAGAATGTGTCTCAGTAGAGGCCTGCGAATCTGAAGTAGCAGGTATCAGGGGCTGTGAAAGCTGCTTACTGAGTACCAACGGACTGGCAACTAGCTTAGCAGAAGCGTCATCAGTTTTGGATCTATGCAGCCTGTGTCTCTGTCTTTATCCGTACGTTTTTTCAGAAGATCGGTAGTCGGATGGGTTAATGAAGCCATTTTGCAGTACGGGGATCGAGAATGAAAGTATTTAACTACAAATATAGCCTGACAAAGAATTATTCGGGCAGTGAACAAAGCACAGAACCGACAGCGAGGGACATCGTGGTCTGGGCCTAAACAGGTGACGCAGTAAGAATGAAAATCTCTATGAGGTATTTGCTTTCCACAGGCACGACAATTGTTAATTTATTCCAACATCAGTTAGAACAAGAAAAAAGGATACCCAACGGGGTACTTATCTTTTTGAAGACGTCAGTACTGAAACTCAAAAACGAAAATTTCAGGGGTTGGCCAACCCGCACTTGCGAACTGCTTTTGCTTTGGGCACCACACGACAAGGAAAGACTGACGAAATGGCATCAGGTGCAAGTTTTGTAACCCTGACTACCTGACGTAATGGAAGAAGTGACGGCATCAGACAGAGAAATCTGGAGACTCTAGTATTCGGGCCGGCTGAGGGCAACATGCAGGCAGATTACAGAAATGTGATGACTGCAACAGTGAAACACAAAAAACATCAAAAGGTTCTTCAAAAAAGTATTAGTTTACGGGTGTGCACACTTAAGCAATCAGCTCATTGAATGTTTTTTATTTCATATATTTTTTCCCTTAACAGATTTGATTGTTTTTCAGTTGAATTGTACAGGTTATACATCACATTAAAGGTAGGAAAAGATTTGAAATTATTTATTACGGGCTCTCCTTTTATTTCACAAAAACCTGGCATTTTAAAAGGGGTGTGTACACTTTTTATATCCACTGTATGCATGAGCCTATATATATATATGGGTTTGTATGTG